>NC_060209.1:208747500-208902500 GCF_021130785.1 Homalodisca vitripennis
TTCGGCAGAAGAGGTACATCTGTACACATTTGCTGGGGAATGTGTAATTTGGCTTTAAAGGGATTCAAACTCTTTGTTCCTCTCAACACATGAAGGGCTACTTCACTCCTTCGATACATCACACGAATATGCCCGCGCAGCTACTTACTTACTTACTTCGACCTTTCATTTTTCAAAATTGTAATTAAGTGACTGAGCGTTAGCGAAGCATATTACTCGAGGGGATTGTACAATATCTCAAAGAAAGAACAGACATATACACTGAACATTTTCTACAGAGCTAAATCATTTTTCTACCTAGGCAACATCGAGATCGGTTATGTACATCTGACTACATTGAATTTGGCTGAGCGCCATGTGAGCTTTTTTATATTGGTCTTAGGGGTAACCGTGATTGTAACAAGAGAGTATTATAGTAAAGAAATTTGTAACCGAAGCGAGTACAATAATCTCACATTTTTACATGACTGTAATACAAGTAGCCGCAAGTCCAGAAGCAAATCATTTATAGTAATGTGTGAGCTTCATATATAATAACTATAATCCACTACAATAATTAGATTAGTGGTTCTTACCAGAGGAGAAAAACGTGTGTACCTGAAACATAAAACAAATTTTGTAATATTAAGTAACTGACAAAAACATGACATCAAAACTATTATCAATAATTTTTGAGTTATAAATCAGTGTGTCCACAAAGCTATGTCACTGATGACTGTTACTCAATTATTGACCGAAGGCGTTGTTTATAAAGTTTAGTTTTAATTAACTGAGTATGAATGTCACCATTTGGACGTGAGTTATACCCCAGGTATAACGTTCACAAAGTTTCGAAGAAAAGACCCAAATTTAATCGTTAAAAACCTCAAATGTCGCATGCTTTGAATCCAGATGACAAATTAACGACGCATGACTTTGATGTTGTTATTCTGTATAAAAAGGTACCGGATCAACATTTTATAAACAGAATTTTTTGAAGTGTTGAGGCCTTTAATCGTCATAGCGTTCGTATATTGAACTTAAAGCAGCGAACAGAACTGCGATTGAATCAGTTACCCCAGGAGTCTTGATCAATCGTCATAGCGTTCGTATATTGAACTTAAAGCAACGAACAGAGCTGCGATTGAATCAGTTACCCCAGGAGTCTTGATCAATCGTCATAGCGTTCGTATATTGAACTTAAAGCAACGAACAGAGCTGCGATTGAATCAGTTACCCCAGGAGTCTTGATCAATCGTCATAGCGTTCGTATATTGAACTTAAAGCAACGAACAGAGCCACGATTGAATCAGTTACCCCAGGAGTCTTGATCAATCGTCATAGCGTTCGTATATTGAACTTAAAGCAACGAACAGAGCTGCGATTGAATCAGTTACCCCAGGAGTCTTGATCAATCGTCATAGCGTTCGTATATTGAACTTAAAGCAACGAACAGAGCTGCGATTGAATCAGTTACCCCAGGAGTCTTGATCAAAGTTCGTTTGGAAGTCTTCAGAACGATTCGTGGTACTCATGTATATTGTTGACCTCAGACACACTGACGTGGAAATGTCTAAAGTACTCTTTAATCCTATATTAATCTCATTCTTCTTCTAAATATACTTTTGTAGATAAAATCATTTACGTGTAACATGACTTTGTGAACACACTATGTTGAATGTTCTTAAAACTTAACAGTGAAAATTATAAACCAGAACAAAAATGTATTTACTCGTTATCCGATTATGTGTTCCATAGTAATTACTAGTAAAGTTAAATCAATACTGGGAGGGCGACCGTGAAGCATAATGTTACTCCGCCTCAACATGTAACAACTAATTAATGCACATGAATTACGATGTACCACTAGAGTCAGAATCGCAACGTAATTATCTATAATGTTTGCGTATAATGGTTACTAATGTTGATAATGTTTTGCCATGGATTATTCAGAGCGTAATCAGTTTAGTATACTTTCCCGGTATTGCAATAAGCATCGAGTTTCAAACAATAAAACATTGTTGGTCACAGAGTAGTAATAGAATTGGAGCGATCCAATCAAGTGTTGTTTTTACAGTGCATATTACTCATATGGGTAATTCCTCGATTTTATTAAAGCATTCTTCACACATTCCACCGGGTCCCCGATGCATTTCGCAGAGAAATAATTAATACTCTCAGTGGTTAAAATACTTAATATCAACTTTCTAACTTGTTTATTGGTTTATAAAATAGTTTGCTGATATAAATGATCATAGGATTTCGTAAATATGACATTGTTGTATGTTAAAAACATAGCACACTACGTTTTAAGGATTAAAGACTGCTCTATTGTTCTGGTGTCTAAAACCCGTAAACAAGGTCGATGGTACTGATATGTGCTACTGGCCTATGCGAGGATCTTATCATACCGAGTAAGGGAGAGAGTTGATACAGCACAAGGTCGATGGTACTGATATGTGCCACTGGCCTATGCGAGGATCTTATCATACCGAGTAAGGGAGAGAGTTGATACAGCACAAGGTCGATGGTACTGATATGTGCCACTGGCCTATGCGAGGATCTTATCATACCGAGTAAGGGAGAGAGTTGATACAGCACAAGGTCGATGGTACTGATATGTGCCACTGGCCTATGCGAGGATCTTATCATACCGAGTAAGGGAGAGAGTTGATACAGCACAAGGTCGATGGTACTGATATGTGCCGCTGGCCTATGCGAGGATCTTATCATACCGAGTAAGGGAGAGAGTTGATACAGCACAAGGTCGATGGTACTGATATGTGCCGCTGGCCTATGCGAGGATCTTATCATACCGAGTAAGGGAGAGAGTTGATACAGCACAAGGTCGATGGTACTGATATGTGCCGCTGGCCTATGCGAGGATCTTATCATACCGAGTAAGGGAGAGAGTTGATACAGCACAAGGTCGATGGTACTGATATGTGCCGCTGGCCTATGCGAGGATCTTATCATACCGAGTAAGGGAGAGAGTTGATACAGCACAAGGTCGATGGTACTGATATGTGCCGCTGGCCTATGCGAGGATCTTATCATACCGAGTAAGGGAGAGAGTTGATACAGCACAAGGTCGATGGTACTGATATGTGCCGCTGGCCTATGCGAGGATCTTATCATACCGAGTAAGGGAGAGAGTTGATACAGCACAAGGTCGATGGTACTGATATGTGCCGCTGGCCTATGCGAGGATCTTATCATACCGAGTAAGGGAGAGAGTTGATACAGCACAAGGTCGATGGTACTGATATGTGCCGCTGGCCTATGCGAGGATCTTATCATACCGAGTAAGGGAGAGAGTTGATACAGCACAAGGTCGATGGTACTGATATGTGCCGCTGGCCTATGCGAGGATCTTATCATACCGAGTAAGGGAGAGAGTTGATACAGCACAAGGTCGATGGTACTGATATGTGCCGCTGGCCTATGCGAGGATCTTATCATACCGAGTAAGGGAGAGAGTTGATACAGCACAAGGTCGATGGTACTGATATGTGCCGCTGGCCTATGCGAGGATCTTATCATACCGAGTAAGGGAGAGAGTTGATACAGCACAAGGTCGATGGTACTGATATGTGCCGCTGGCCTATGCGAGGATCTTATCATACCGAGTAAGGGAGAGAGTTGATACAGCACAAGGTCGATGGTACTGATATGTGCCGCTGGCCTATGCGAGGATCTTATCATACCGAGTAAGGGAGAGAGTTGATACAGCACAAGGTCGATGGTACTGATATGTGCCGCTGGCCTATGCGAGGATCTTATCATACCGAGTAAGGGAGAGAGCTGATAGCCTAATTTAGTGCAGTGCATGGCTAATAAATAAAAGTCACAAAGGTGCAGCATTTAAAAAACTTATCCATTTAATCTAAATTTCTGTGTTCGTAGATAACTTATAATGAGGATAATTACTATGGTAAAATGGTTCCGATGTTTCGATTGAATTGCTTGAGAGTGGAAAAGCAAAGTTTATTCCACAATTTTATAGTGAACGTAAATAAAGGAAATGACTAGCGTTATGATGAAAAAATAGTCAGTATCTTTGCAGTATCTCTTAATATGAAAACCGCTACCACGTTATTAGCTATAAACCTCGGTTTACCTTCGCGGCTTCTTTAACACTGACATTCGTAACTGCATTCATAGTTTTTTATTAACCGTTTCTCTGTCAAGAATTACTGTCATGGTGGCTATAACGTTTTTATTTGAACAATTGTTATAATATCGATATCAACATTTAAACAGATATTTATAACGCCTCGGTCTACCTTCGCGGCTTCTTTAACACTGACATTCGTAACTGCATTCATAGTTTTTTATTAACCGTTTCTCTGTCAAGAATTACTGTCATGGTGGCTATAACGTTTTTATTTAAAGAATTGTTATAATATCGATATCAACATTTAAACAGATATTTATAACGAATTGTTTCGTAGGTTTTGTACAGAAATGCAGCCCAATAACGCAGCAGACTAACCTGTAGTAAAAGAAAACTATCGCGAATAGGTAAACGTTTAGTGATCGTGTTAAATGTGCCGTTTCTACCAATGGGGCAGTGAAGTGAAGTGGGGCAGATTAGCTGAACAAATGTTTATGAGACATCAGTCTAAACCTATAAAAACCTTTCTTGAGGGAGTTTTCTTTAAATGGATCGACTCTCGTGAAGCAAAATGGGGCCAATTCGTCTCCCATCGACCATCACGTTTGTGTCACTTAGTTGTGATTCTTTCTGTAAAACATTTACCACTGTTCGTCTCTCACACATTATTTCTGAATTTTAATTCACATACTTACGTCATTGTTTTTTTTATAAATGTATGCTATACAAATGTAATTATTACTTTTAATCAGAAGAGAGGCAGACTTTGCAACGGTTGTTAGATAACTTTCTATAAAGATTTCAACATAGAGTTCAGTGCATGCTCCTCCATGGAATATGGCCGAGTGTTAGCAATAAGTATAAATCATGGTGATATCTTAAGAATGAATTGAACTGTAAACTGGAAAATATATTCTTTGTTATCAGAAGAGAGGCAGACTTTGCAACGGTTGTTAGATAACTTTCTATAAAGATTTCAACATAGAGTTCAGTGCATGCTCCTCCATGGAATATGGCCGAGTGTTAGCAATAAGTATAAATCATGGTGATATCTTAAGAATGAATTGAACTGTAAACTGGAAAATATATTCTTTGCTATCAGAAGAGAGGCAGACTTTGCAACGGTTGTTAGATAACTTTCTATAAAGATTTCAACATAGAGTTCAGTGCATGCTCCTCCATGGAATATGGCCGAGTGTTAGCAATAAGTATAAATCATGGTGATATCTTAAGAATGAATTGAACTGTAAACTGGAAAATATATTCTTTGTTATCAGAAGAGAGGCAGACTTTGCAACGGTTGTTAGATAACTTTCTATAAAGATTTCAACATAGAGTTCAGTGCATGCTCCTCCATGGAATATGGCCGAGTGTTAGCAATAAGTATAAATCATGGTGATATCTTAAGAATGAATTGAACTGTAAACTGGAAAATATATTCTTTGTTATCAGAAGAGAGGCAGACTTTGCAACGGTTGTTAGATAACTTTCTATAAAGATTTCAACATAGAGTTCAGTGCATGCTCCTCCATGGAATATGGCCGAGTGTTAGCAATAAGTATAAATCATGGTGATATCTTAAGAATGAATTGAACTGTAAACTGGAAAATATATTCTTTGCTATCAGAAGAGAGGCAGACTTTGCAACGGTTGTTAGATAACTTTCTATAAAGATTTCAACATAGAGTTCAGTGCATGCTCCTCCATGGAATATGGCCGAGTGTTAGCAATAAGTATAAATCATGGTGATATCTTAAGAATGAATTGAACTGTAAACTGGAAAATATATTCTTTGTTATCAGAAGAGAGGCAGACTTTGCAACGGTTGTTAGATAACTTTCTATAAAGATTTCAACATAGAGTTCAGTGCATGCTCCTCCATGGAATATGGCCGAGTGTTAGCAATAAGTATAAATCATGGTGATATCTTAAGAATGAATTGAACTGTAAACTGGAAAATATATTCTTTGTTATCAGAAGAGAGGCAGACTTTGCAACGGTTGTTAGATAACTTTCTATAAAGATTTCAACATAGAGTTCAGTGCATGCTCCTCCATGGAATATGGCCGAGTGTTAGCAATAAGTATAAATCATGGTGATATCTTAAGAATGAATTGAACTGTAAACTGGAAAATATATTCTTTGTTATCAGAAGAGAGGCAGACTTTGCAACGGTTGTTAGATAACTTTCTATAAAGATTTCAACATAGAGTTCAGTGCATGCTCCTCCATGGAATATGGCCGAGTGTTAGCAATAAGTATAAATCATGGTGATATCTTAAGAATGAATTGAACTGTAAACTGGAAAATATATTCTTTGTTATCAGAAGAGAGGCAGACTTTGCAACGGTTGTTAGATAACTTTCTATAAAGATTTCAACATAGAGTTCAGTGCATGCTCCTCCATGGAATATGGCCGAGTGTTAGCAATAAGTATAAATCATGGTGATATCTTAAGAATGAATTGAACTGTAAACTGGAAAATATATTCTTTGCTATCAGAAGAGAGGCAGACTTTGCAACGGTTGTTAGATAACTTTCTATAAAGATTTCAACATAGAGTTCAGTGCATGCTCCTCCATGGAATATGGCCGAGTGTTAGCAATAAGTATAAATCATGGTGATATCTTAAGAATGAATTGAACTGTAAACTGGAAAATATATTCTTTGCTATCAGAAGAGAGGCAGACTTTGCAACGGTTGTTAGATAACTTTCTATAAAGATTTCAACATAGAGTTCAGTGCATGCTCCTCCATGGAATATGGCCGAGTGTTAGCAATAAGTATAAATCATGGTGATATCTTAAGAATGAATTGAACTGTAAACTGGAAAATATATTCTTTGCTATCAGAAGAGAGGCAGACTTTGCAACGGTTGTTAGATAACTTTCTATAAAGATTTCAACATAGAGTTCAGTGCATGCTCCTCCATGGAATATGGCCGAGTGTTAGCAATAAGTATAAATCATGGTGATATCTTAAGAATGAATTGAACTGTAAACTGGAAAATATATTCTTTGTTATCAGAAGAGAGGCAGACTTTGCAACGGTTGTTAGATAACTTTCTATAAAGATTTCAACATAGAGTTCAGTGCATGCTCCTCCATGGAATATGGCCGAGTGTTAGCAATAAGTATAAATCATGGTGATATCTTAAGAATGAATTGAACTGTAAACTGGAAAATATATTCTTTGTTATCAGAAGAGAGGCAGACTTTGCAACGGTTGTTAGATAACTTTCTATAAAGATTTCAACATAGAGTTCAGTGCATGCTCCTCCATGGAATATGGCCGAGTGTTAGCAATAAGTATAAATCATGGTGATATCTTAAGAATGAATTGAACTGTAAACTGGAAAATATATTCTTTGCTATCAGAAGAGAGGCAGACTTTGCAACGGTTGTTAGATAACTTTCTATAAAGATTTCAACATAGAGTTCAGTGCATGCTCCTCCATGGAATATGGCCGAGTGTTAGCAATAAGTATAAATCATGGTGATATCTTAAGAATGAATTGAACTGTAAACTGGAAAATATATTCTTTGTTATCAGAAGAGAGGCAGACTTTGCAACGGTTGTTAGATAACTTTCTATAAAGATTTCAACATAGAGTTCAGTGCATGCTCCTCCATGGAATATGGCCGAGTGTTAGCAATAAGTATAAATCATGGTGATATCTTAAGAATGAATTGAACTGTAAACTGGAAAATATATTCTTTGCTATCAGAAGAGAGGCAGACTTTGCAACGGTTGTTAGATAACTTTCTATAAAGATTTCAACATAGAGTTCAGTGCATGCTCCTCCATGGAATATGGCCGAGTGTTAGCAATAAGTATAAATCATGGTGATATCTTAAGAATGAATTGAACTGTAAACTGGAAAATATATTCTTTGCTATCAGAAGAGAGGCAGACTTTGCAACGGTTGTTAGATAACTTTCTATAAAGATTTCAACATAGAGTTCAGTGCATGCTCCTCCATGGAATATGGCCGAGTGTTAGCAATAAGTATAAATCATGGTGATATCTTAAGAATGAATTGAACTGTAAACTGGAAAATATATTCTTTGTTATCAGAAGAGAGGCAGACTTTGCAACGGTTGTTAGATAACTTTCTATAAAGATTTCAACATAGAGTTCAGTGCATGCTCCTCCATGGAATATGGCCGAGTGTTAGCAATAAGTATAAATCATGGTGATATCTTAAGAATGAATTGAACTGTAAACTGGAAAATATATTCTTTGTTATCAGAAGAGAGGCAGACTTTGCAACGGTTGTTAGATAACTTTCTATAAAGATTTCAACATAGAGTTCAGTGCATGCTCCTCCATGGAATATGGCCGAGTGTTAGCAATAAGTATAAATCATGGTGATATCTTAAGAATGAATTGAACTGTAAACTGGAAAATATATTCTTTGTTATCAGAAGAGAGGCAGACTTTGCAACGGTTGTTAGATAACTTTCTATAAAGATTTCAACATAGAGTTCAGTGCATGCTCCTCCATGGAATATGGCCGAGTGTTAGCAATAAGTATAAATCATGGTGATATCTTAAGAATGAATTGAACTGTAAACTGGAAAATATATTCTTTGTTATCAGAAGAGAGGCAGACTTTGCAACGGTTGTTAGATAACTTTCTATAAAGATTTCAACATAGAGTTCAGTGCATGCTCCTCCATGGAATATGGCCGAGTGTTAGCAATAAGTATAAATCATGGTGATATCTTAAGAATGAATTGAACTGTAAACTGGAAAATATATTCTTTGCTATCAGAAGAGAGGCAGACTTTGCAAACGGTTGTTAGATAACTTTCTATAAAGATTTCAACATAGAGTTCAGTGCATGCTCCTCCATGGAATATGGGCCGAGTGTTAGCAATAAGTATAAATCATGGTGATATCTTAAAGAATGAATTGAACTGTAAACTGGAAAATATATTCTTTGCTATCAGAAGAGAGGCAGACTTTGCAACGGTTGTTAGATAACTTTCTATAAAGATTTAACATAGAGTTCAGTGCATGCTCCTCCATGGAATATGGCCGAGTGTTTAGCAATAAGTATAAATCATGGTGATATCTTAAGAATGAATTGAACTGTAAACTGGAAAATATAATCTTTGTTATCAGAAGAGAGGCAGACTTTGCAACGGTTGTTAGATAACTTTCTATAAAGATTTCAGCATAGAGTTCAGTGCATGCTCCTCCATGGAATATGGCCGAGTGTTAGCAATAAGTGTAAATCATGGTGATATCTTAAGAATGAATTGAACTGTTAAACTGGAAAATATATTCTTTGCTATCAGAAGAGAGGCAGACTTTGCAACGGTTGTTAGATAACTTTCTATAAAGATTTCAACATAGAGTTCAGTGCATGCTCCTCCATGGAATATGGCCGAGTGTTAGCAATAAGTATAAATCATGGTGATATCTTAAGAATGAATTGAACTGTAAACTGGAAAATATATTCTTTGCTATCAGAAGAGAGGCAGACTTTGCAACGGTTGTTAGATAACTTTTCTATAAAGATTTCAACATAGAGTTCAGTGCAATGCTCCTCCATGGAATATGGCCGAGTGTTAGCAATAAGTAATAAATCATGGTGATATCTTAAGAATGAATTGAACTGTAAACTGGAAAATATATTCTTTGCTATCAGAAGAGAGGCAGACTTTGCAACGGTTGTAGATAACTTTCTATAAAGATTTCAGCATAGAGTTCAGTGCATGCTCCTCCATGGAATATGGCCGAGTGTTAGCAATAAGTATTATAAATCATGGTGATATCTTAAGAATGAATTGAACTGTAAACTGGAAAATATATCTTCTTTGCTATCAGAAGAGAGGCAGACTTTGCAACGGTTGTTAGATAACTTTCTATAAAGATTTCAACATAGAGTTCAGTGCATGCTCCTCCATGGAATATGGCCGAGTGTTAGCAATAAGTATAAATCATGGTGATATCTTAAGAATTGAATTGAAACTGTAAACTGGAAAATATATTCTTTGCTATCAGAAGAGAGGCCAGACTTTGCAACGGTTGTTAGATAACTTTCTATAAAGATTTCAACATAGAGTTCAGTGCATGCTCCTCCATGGAATATGGCCGAGTGTTAGCAATAAGTATAAAATCATGGTGATATCTTCAAAAAGAATGAATTGAACTGTAAACTGGAAAATATATTCTTTGTATCAGAAGAGAGGCAGAAGGACTTTGCACGTTGTTAGATAACTTTCTATAAAGATTTTCAACATAGATTTTCAGTGCATGCTCCTCCATGGAATATGGCCGAGTGAAGTGTTAGCAATAAGTATAATCATGGTGATATCTTAAGAATGAATTGAACTGTAAACTGGAAAATATATTCTTTGTTATCAGAAGAGAGGCAGACTTTGCAACGGTTTGTTAGATAACTTTCTATAAAGATTTCAACATAGAGTTTCAGTGCATGCTCCTCCATGGAATATGGCCGAGTAGTGTTAGCAATAAGCATCTAAGAAATGGAGATATTCTTTGTTATCAAGTTAGTGATATCTTAAGAATGGATTGAACCTAATCAAGTGAATTATATTCTTAAGAATGAATTGAACTGTAAACTGGAAAATATATTCTTTGCTATCAGAAGAGATCTGGGAAAATGTCATTGTATGTTACTGTCTGTCTCAAAAATGACATGAGTTAAAGACGAATTATGCTTGGAATTCAACAAAGTCTATCAAACAAAGTGTATTCTAGCACACATAACTATAACAGCATTCTGTATTCTGGCAGTATAACTACAACAGCAGCTATTTATTTCACGTGTGAAGCTCGATTCTATTTAAAAAAAGAAAAAAATACAAATTATTTAGTGGTTATTGTTGGAAGAAACTAGGAATAAATGTTATCTAATAAGAAGCGCAAATTATGTTTGATGAAATACTAATTTGTAGTTTTCTTAAAGTGAGATCAAATTTACTCTCCAATTGGTTTACTTTTTATATATCGTAAATGTATATGATTGTCAACTCTGTCCTGAGGGCCGGAATACAAGTGAACGTTAGCCTGTCGTTAAAGCTACAGTGACAACTACTTCATCAATATTAGAATAACGCGTATAAATTTACAAAATATCAATTTACTTTAAAAAATAGTTATGACGAGAATGAATTCTACTAGGCTATAATAATTAAAATTATAACTAGTTTTTATACATAAAAACAAACACATAAGGTTCTATTTAACTAATTGGAATCTAATAAAATACATGTGGCTACTTCCAAACCTGTTAACTTTATGTACAGAGAGTGGTTCATTCTTACTGTATTATGTTTTCTAGTCTTTTTATTATAATTTTTCAATATTTTCCTTGTACTGTATCAACGTTTTGAACTTTACCTTTTGTAATAGACTTTATCATTAACTAAAATAATAATTTAGGTATTATTATAATTTTTCAGAAAATGCTATGAGTAGCCTTCTAAGATTAAGTCGTGTAATGATTTGTATGGATTGCAGATCAAACTTCTATTTAAATAAGTCTTAATCTCCTGCCAAATCTAAAATTTTCAAACTTGACATTAAATACTACTACTAGAAATCTTCAATACTACACGGCTAATTTTATATTTAAAATATTAATGAATATAATATATTATATTATCTTTACGATCTTTGGAAGAAACAGGTCGATTTGAACTACTCGACTCCTCTATAATAACTTAAAACTGGATGAAAAAATGATGATCAAACCCTTTGGATAGGTGGATAACAATACTACGCGTCTTCCTTTTAACCTCCAAACTTCTACAATCATATTGACGAGATTTACTACAGCTTCTGCTGTACTAGTGAGGGTCTGAAACCAAATTGGGTTTTGGATATAAATTTTATTTTCAAAACATTTTTGTTGGAAAAAAGGCTTTCCCCACAATTCAAAAGGTGTTTTATAGCTTTTATTTAATGTACCACTTTATATTTTGCAGTAACATGTTCTTTCAAAGTAAAAAAAGCACACTTCAAGTATTTACATGTCAACCAGTAAGGAAAAAGTAACACTATAGTACAAAAATTCGAACTATTTAAAATGTTACATATTAATAATTGATACAAAATAATCACAATATTATAGACTATGACTATTATTTTAATATTGTCAAGACAGTTATATTATTACACTTAATGTACCATTTTTATTATAATTTAATATAAATCCAATAAAGAATGATTTTTTATTAATTTATGTAGCGCGTAACAATAATTTCGACGTAAATTTGAATTTTTATATCCATATTTAGTCATGAGTCTAATGAACTCAAGAAGTACTGTCCATGAAAAGTAAGTATTATATATGTTTTTAATATTCATTAATAATATAATTAATTTTAATATATAGCCTATATATTATCGTATTCATTATCGTAAATCATTCTGCTTGTATAGAGATAACTTAATATTCTTATGATGTATCAATTATGATGTATACCACAAGTACATTGTGACCAAACTAATAAATGTTTATTGACCGGACAATGGGGTTATTGTTGTGGGGATTATCGTACAAATGATCGTGCCGCATTGACAGCCGCTAAGCCGTTGTTTGAACAGCATAACTATTTGTTACATACGCTCATATATCCGTCATACACACAACCACACAAAAACCGATCTTTTATATCTCAACTAGCATTGTACTGTTAAAGTTATCCACACCCGTTACATGTCCAAGAACCGACACTATCCGTCATACACACAACCACACAAAAACTGATCTTTTATATCTCAACTAGCATTGTACTGTTAAAGTTATCCACACCCGTTACATGTCCAAGAACCGACACTATCCGTCATACACACAACCACACAAAAACCGATCTTTTATATCTCAACTAGCATTGTACTGTTAAAGTTATCCACACCCGTTACATGTCCAAGAACCGACACTATCCGTCATACACACAACCACACAAAAACCGATCTTTTATATCTCAACTAGCATTGTACTGTTAAAGTTATCCACACCCGTTACATGTCGAAGAACCGACACTATCCGTCATACACACAACCACACAAAAACTGATCTTTTATATCTCAACTAGCATTGTACTGTTAAAGTTATCCACACCCGTTACATGTCGAAGAACCGACACTATCCGTCATACACACAACCACACAAAAACTGATCTTTTATATCTCAACTAGCATTGTACTGTTAAAGTTATCCACACCCGTTACATGTCCAAGAACCGACACTATCCGTCATACACACAACCACACAAAAACTGATCTTTTATATCTCAACTAGCATTGTACTGTTAAAGTTATCCACACCCGTTACATGTCCAAGAACCGACACTATCCGTCATACACACAACCACACAAAAACTGATCTTTTATATCTCAACTAGCATTGTACTGTTAAAGTTATCCACACCCGTTACATGTCCAAGAACCGACACTATCCGTCATACACACAACCACACAAAAACTGATCTTTTATATCTCAACTAGCATTGTACTGTTAAAGTTATCCACACCCGTTACATGTCCAAGAACCGACACTATCCGTCATACACACAACCACACAAAAACTGATCTTTTATATCTCAACTAGCATTGTACTGTTAAAGTTATCCACACCCGTTACATGTCCAAGAACCGACACTATCCGTCATACACACAACCACACAAAAACTGATCTTTTATATCTCAACTAGCATTGTACTGTTAAAGTTATCCACACCCGTTACATGTCCAAGAACCGACACTATCCGTCATACACACAACCACACAAAAACTGATCTTTTATATCTCAACTAGCATTGTACTGTTAAAGTTATCCACACCCGTTACATGTCCAAGAACCGACACTATCCGTCATACACACAACCACACAAAAACTGATCTTTTATATCTCAACTAGCATTGTACTGTTAAAGTTATCCACACCCGTTACATGTCCAAGAACCGACACTATCCGTCATACACACAACCACACAAAAACTGATCTTTTATATCTCAACTAGCATTGTACTGTTAAAGTTATCCACACCCGTTACATGTCCAAGAACCGACACTATCCGTCATACACACAACCACACAAAAACCGATCTTTTATATCTCAACTAGCATTGTACTGTTAAAGTTATCCACACCCGTTACATGTCGAAGAACCGACACTATCCGTCATACACACAACCACACAAAAACTGATCTTTTATATCTCAACTAGCATTGTACTGTTAAAGTTATCCACACCCGTTACATGTCCAAGAACCGACACTATCCGTCATACACACAACCACACAAAAACTGATCTTTTATATCTCAACTAGCATTGTACTGTTAAAGTTATCCACACCCGTTACATGTCGAAGAACCGACACTATCCGTCATACACACAACCACACAAAAACCGATCTTTTATATCTCAACTAGCATTGTACTGTTAAAGTTATCCACACCCGTTACATGTCGAAGAACCGACACTAAAAATTCATAATTTCACATTATTGTATCATTTTAAAGCAATCAGTCCACAAATCAGTAACACTACGTTTCGAGATCCTTAATTTGATCTCTTCCTCAGGTGGATAACTAACCTAACACAAAACTTCAATCTGTCTTAAAACATAACATACCAGACCATTGTGACACGCACATGTCCAGAATTACAACAACGATATTGTGCGTCAAAAAATAAAACAAAACAGTAATAAAGCCGAACTAATGAATGAAGGTCATAGGTCTCCACTGACCGACCAACCGTTGAAAACTGACCAAAGGCCAATGGTAAAACAAGATGGTGAAACAACAGGAAACGAGTTGGCCTTTTTTATTGTTGGTTCATTCTAAAATTCAAAGTCAAAGAATGTCTTATTTTACAAGGCAAAGTTAGGGCTAAGAAGCCCTCTCTAACACAAACCTTGTTTTATTCTGGATGATCCTCTAAAATCTATAATGTGACTCTGCATAGATTTATTAGAAATATATTATCACTTCATAAAACTTTACAAAATAAAGTGGAAAAAACTATTTTTATTAAACTATTTGAGGTTCATGTACTACGGTTTTAAATATACTATTTAGCTATTACTAAACAATTTTTGTCCGAAAGATATAAAGTTGAATAAATCAAGTATTTTTAGTTGTCGCTTAGTAAATATGGCTAAGTTTTCACACTTCAGAATCCCAAAAAATAATCAAAATTCTATTCGAATCAACATTTTTCTAACAATTTCGTTGCTGATGTTTTATAACGACGAACATAGTTTTATTTCGAGTATTATACTTGACATTTTGGGCAATTTCGTAACCAGAATCAATAAAATAAACCTGAATATAAGATAATATAGATTTTACCTTGTAAATATGAAGCTTGACCTCAAAAGCTAATACATATTGAAGTGTCATTGAAAGACATTAAATTTTAAAATAAAATAGAACAGAACATTGCATGTTTTATTTATAACTTATAACTAGTTATAAAATTACAATTATTTATGTGTATTTATACAAAAAATTCACATTAAATAATCAAATCACCATCTTCAATCAATTTTTGTATCAGCCAAATCTTTGGATGATGACCTTTTCTGGTAATTGCCCATAATTCCTTATGGGTTGATTAGTAATTTTTCCTTTCTTCAGGAAAGATATTTTATTGCCCTATCATAGAAAAACTTCTAACACAACAATTATTTTTATATTATTTATTAGTTAGTTTATTAATTTTCGTTTATTTAAAAAAACGCACGCATCACCTTACAGAATAATTCTGCAATGTAACAAAAACCTACTCAAGGGGCTTTAATCACCCACGTGTGGAGAACGGATTGACCTTGTTTGGTTCGAGGTTGGTGGCGGGAAAACCCATCTAAAACGCCGACACAAGACGAACAACTTTGGAAAAATGAGAGCTCATTTCTGTGCGTCAGCTCGATTTATCCGCACCGCCAGCTCAGATTGTGTGGCAAACGTAGCTGTTACGTGTAACTGCTTGTCTTTACATATACATCCTTACAGAATAATTCTGCAATATAACAAAAACCTACTGAAGGGGCTTTAATCACCCACGTGTGGAGAACGGATTGACCTTGTTTGGTTCGAGGTTGGTGGCGGGAAAACCCATCTAAAACGCCGACACAAGACGAACAACTTTGGAAAAATGAGAGCTCATTTCTGTGTGTCAGCTCGATTTATCCGCACCGCCAGCTCAGATTGTGTGGCAAACGTAGCTGTTACGTGTAACTGCTTGTCTTTACATATACATCCTTCAAGTGAAAACTTTGCACTGTATATTTCATTTTCGGGGAGAATCCAAAGGAGACAAAATATGAAAAGCTCGGCGGCGTTATTGAAGATTCACTGTGTACTATATTTATAAAGACGTTAAAGTGAAAAAATTATATTCGTAGTGCTAAAATGAATTCTGTCAATTATATTTTATAGTGGTATTCCGTTAACCGCACATGTCGACATATTGCTATAAAGGGTTGATCGATAAGATGCTTGTTGGGGTGGGTGAAGATACCTTGGTGTTAAAGGCTTTTGCAAGTTTATCATGAAGGATGAAGGAGAGCCTGCTGCTTGAAAGTTTATCATGAATGATGAAGGAGAGCCTCCTCCTTGCAAGTTTATCATGAATGATGAAGGAGAGCCTGCTGCTTGAAAGTTTATCATGAATGATGAAGGAGAGCCTCCTCCTTGCAAGTTTATCATGAATGATGAAGGAGAGCCTGCTGCTTGAAAGTTTATCATGAATGATGAAGGAGAGCCTCCTCCTTGCAAGTTTATCATGAATGATGAAGGAGAGCCTCCTCCTTGCAAGTTTATCATGAATGATGAAGGAGAGCCTCATCCTTCCAAGTTTATCATGAATGATGAAGGAGAGCCTGCTCCTTGCAAGTTTATCATGAATGATGAAGGAGAGCCTCCTCCTCGCAAGGCTGGAATGCAATGTTTTCACTGAGAGAGGCTGGAATTGAGCTTGTCTTCCCTGTTCATAGGTGATATGACTGGGACAGAGGACGGTTAGAGGTATCCTCTAGAGGCGGCTCCCCTACCCCTAACAAAATCCTACACTCTGAAAGACGCGCTAAAGTCTTTTGTAGGACTAAGCGTAAAGTGAGGTTAATATAGGACGACGTTAAAACGTAGCGTGATAAAACAATAAATGACAATGTTAAAAATTACTATGGTTAATTATTTTATGATTACTTATTTTGAAATATATATAGCACAGTGGTTCATTATTTAAATAAATGTTTAGATTTAACGTTAAAAAACTGATAAGTAACAAACGCGTCTTTCGAGTACAGGAAATTGCTTGTTCTCGCGTAGAATATACACATCTATAAATCACGATACCAGTTGCTTTGGTCGAACAAAGTCCATGGAACATATGAAATAGTGAAACATTGTGTAAAACCTCTATAAACGTAACTCTCGAGTGATTCCCTCACCCCTTCTTATGATCCTTGTTATACAAAAAAGGTTTAATACACCTTGCTATTGAAATATTAATACGCTGTGGAATTCTAACCAGAGTCCAAAAAAAGAAAAAGTAGATTTCTATGTGGTTCTTGGCCCTTAGTGGCCTTAAAGAACGAAACAGACAGCCGGCAATAAAACAGTGGATTGTTTATTGCGTCGCGAAACGATAAATTCCTTTAATTTCACGGACGAGGCGTTTGACAATAAATATTGAGTAGCATTAGGCCAATCGGTCACATTTATAGCCCATTGTAAGGGCTGTATAGGCACTACTGACTACAATCGCATAGGCACGATGTCTTCAAACCCCCATAAGACAGCAATCGGTCACATTTATAGCCTATTGTAAGGGCTGTGTAGGCACTACACCTACACTACCACCTGCCTGTGAGGGCAGATGTTCATAAACCACCGTTCTGTGTTTACCAGTCTGGTAGTTTGCTCTACTTTTTGTCTCATACGAATGAGTGAATGTCTTGGCCAGTTGTCATGGCACATTTAGACATGCAAAACAGAGTTCTGTCGAAAATAAAGAGACTTGGCAGAGTCATCAGCCGAAATTTGTTGTAGGTTACTCTACATGACTCTCTGAAATTCAATTGAACTATTATTCGAATCGCTTGCTTCTGCAATTTGAGTACTCTCGCCAATGGTTGTTTGCACAGGCACCCCACAATACCACTCCGTAGATAAGGTATGGGTAAATCAATCCGCAGTGGTAATTCCATGTCAACCCTCGATCTAGGAGTATTCACTGTCAACCCTCGATCTAGGATTATTCCATGTCAACCCTCGATCTAGGAGTATTCCATGTCAACCCTCGATCTAGGAGTATTCCATGTCAACCCTCGATCTAGGAGTATTCCATGTCAACCCTCGATCTAGGAGTATTCCATGTCAACCCTCGATCTAGGAGTATTCCATGTCAACCCTCGATCTAGGAGTATTCCATGTCAACCCTCGATCTAGGAGTATTCCATGTCAACCCTCGATCTAGGAGTATTCCATGTCAACCCTCGATCTAGGAGTATTCCATGTCAACCCTCGATCTAGGAGTATTCAAATGAATTTAGTGCTGTAAACTTTTTCCAGAAATGAATCTGCTAACATGACGACAGGGCCACGTTCTGAGTCTGCCACCCGCAGAGCATAGTTCATTACATTGGATATTGTTGTGTTTATTTTGAGGTTGAGGCTGTTGAAATGTAACATGACGACAGGGCCACATTCTGAGTCTG
Source organism: Homalodisca vitripennis (assembly GCF_021130785.1). Lineage (NCBI taxonomy): Eukaryota > Metazoa > Arthropoda > Insecta > Hemiptera > Cicadellidae > Homalodisca > Homalodisca vitripennis. The sequence continues at coordinate 208,766,308 of NC_060209.1, forward strand.
CCACCCGCAGAGCATAGTTCATTACATTGGATTTTGTTGTGTTTATTTTGAGGTTGAGGCTGTTGAAATGTTGAACGCAACTGTTGATTTCAACAAAAGCCTGTGCTTCCAAAAGAGATTTTGATTTTCCATTGAAACAGAGAGTCGTACCATCAGCATACTGCACGATTTCTCCATGCAGTATGATGAACCAATGTCATTGGCATATATGAGAAACAGAATTGTCAAAAATATTTGTTCAAAGATTTTTATCAAAACTGGCAAAACTTGAGACAGGCCTGTAGTTGTTTGTTGAACAACTTTACAGTGTTTCTCATTGTACGTTGTTAACAAATGAACAACTCTTAGTGTTGACGTGTCGCAGATGCCGAGACAGTTAATGCAGTAAGAGTCATGGAAGTGGAGAAGGCCAACTTAGCAAACTTTACAGTGTTGCCCATTGTACGTTGTTAACAACTGAACAACTCTTTAGTTTGACGTGTCGCAGATGCCGAGACAGTTAATGCAGTAAGAGTCATGGAAGTGGAGAAGGCCAACTTAGCAAACTTTACAGTGTTTCTCATTGTACGTTGTTAACAACTGAACAACTCTTAGTGTTGACGTGTCGCAGATGCCGAGACAGTTAATGCAGTAAGAGTCATGGAAGTGGAGAAGGCCAACTTAGCAAACTTTACAGTGTTTCTCATTGTACGTTGTTAACAACTGAACAACTCTTAGTGTTGACGTGTCGCAGATGCCGAGACAGTTAATGCAGTAAGAGTCATGGAAGTGGAGAAGGCCAACTTAGCAAACTTTACAGTGTTTCCTCATTGTACGTTGTTAACAAATGAACAACTCTTAGTGTTGACGTGTCGCAGATTGCCGAGACAGTTAATGCAGTAAGAGTCATGGAAGTGGAGAAGGCCAACTTAGCAAACTTTACAGTGTTTCTCATTGTACGTTGTTAACAACTGAACAACTCTTAGTGTTGACGTGTCGCAGATGCCGAGACAGTTAATGCAGTAAGAGTCATGGAAGTGGAAAGGCCAACTTAGCAAACTTACAGTGTTGCCCATTGTAACGTTGTTAACAACTGAACAACTCTTAGTGTTGACGTGTCGCAGATGCCGAGACAGTTAATGCAGTAAGAGTCATGGGAAGTGGAGAAGGCCAACTTAGCAAAACTTTACAGTGTTTCTCATTGTACGTTGTTAACAACTGAACAACTCTTAGTGTTGACGTGTCGCAGATTGCCGAGACAGTTAATGCAGTAAGAGTCATGGAAGTGGAGAAGGCCAACTTTAGCAAACTTTACAGTGTTTTCTCATTGTACGTTGTTAACAACTGAACAACTCTTAGTGTTGACGTGTCGCAGATGCCGAGACAGTTAATGCAGTAAGAGTCATGGAAGTGGAGAAGGCCAACTTAGCAAACTTTACAGTGTTTCTCATTGTACGTTGTTAACAAATGAACAACTCTTAGTGTTGACGTGTCGCAGATGCCGAGACAGTTAATGCAGTAAGAGTCATGGAAGTGGAGAAGGCCAACTTAGCAAAACTTTACAGTGTTTCTCATTGTACGTTGTTAACAACTGAACAACAACTCTTAGTGTTGACGTGTCGCAGATGCCGAGACAGTTAATGCAGTAAGAGTCATGGAAGTGGAGAAGGCCAACTTAGCAAACTTTACAGTGTTGCCCATTGTACGTTGTTAACAACTGAACAACTCCTTAGTGTTGACGTGTCGCAGATGCCGAGACAGTTAATGCAGTAAGAGTCATGGAAGTGGAGAAGGCCAACTTAGCAAACTTACAGTGTTTCTCATTGTACGTTGTTAACAAATGAACAACTCTTAGTGTTGACGTGTCGCAGATGCCGAGACAGTTAATGCAGTAAGAGTCATGGAAGTGGAGAAGGCCAACTTAGCAAACTTTACAGTGTTTCTCATTGTACGTTGTTAACAAATGAACAACTCTTAGTGTTGACGTGTCGCAGATGCCGAGACAGTTAATGCAGTAAGAGTCATGGAAGTGGAGAAGGCCAACTTAGCAAACTTTACAGTGTTTCTCATTGTACGTTGTTAACAACTGAACAACTCTTAGTGTTGACGTGTCGCAGATGCCGAGACAGTTAATGCAGTAAGAGTCATGGAAGTGGAGAAGGCCAACTTAGCAAACTTTACAGTGTTGCCCATTGTACGTTTGTTAACAACTGAACAACTCTTAGTGTTGACGTGTCGCAGATGCCGAGACAGTTAATGCAGTAAGAGTCATGGAAGTGGAGAAGGCCAACTTATCAAACTTTACAGTGTTTCTCATTGTACGTTGTTAACAACTGAACAACTCTTAGTGTTGACGTGTCGCAGATGCCGAGACAGTTAATGCAGTAAGAGTCATGGAAGTGGAGAAGGCCAACTTAGCAAACTTTACAGTGTTTCTCATTGTACGTTGTTAACAAATGAACAACTCTTAGTGTTGACGTGTCGCAGATGCCGAGACAGTTAATGCAGTAAGAGTCATGGAAGTGGAGAAGGCCAACTTAGCAAACTTTACAGTGTTTCTCATTGTACGTTGTTAACAACTGAACAACTCTTAGTGTTGACGTGTCGCAGATGCCGAGACAGTTAATGCAGTAAGAGTCATGGAAGTGGAGAAGGGCCAACTTAGCAAACTTTACAGTGTTGCCCATTGTACGTTTTGTTAACAACTGAACAACTCTTAGTGTTGACGTGTCGCAGATGCCGAGACAGTTAATGCAGTAAGAGTCATGGAAGTGGAGAAGGCCAACTTAGCAAACTTTACAGTGTTGCCCATTGTACGTTGTTAACAACTGAACAACTCTTAGTGTTTGACGTGTCGCAGATGCCGAGACAGTTAATGCAGTAAGAGTCATGGAAGTGGAGAAGGCCAACTTAGCAAACTTTACAGTGTTTGCCCATTGTACGTTGTTAACAACTGAACAACTCTTAGTGTTGACGTGTCGCAGATGCCGAGACAGTTAAGGCAGTAAGAGTCATGGAACTTGAGAAGGCCAACCCTACAAAGTTTACAGTGTTAACTCTTATGCCATTATGAACACTTTAACAACTCTCGTTTTCAACACTTCATTATTGTGTGCTAACAGTAACTAAATAATCGTTTCAGCTTACATATGGTGCATTAGAATTTCCTAAGATGGTTGTTGAATTATGATCTGGTACTTAGTATATATTAATATTTTTAGCGTACCTTTACTGGACAATAGTTTTTGTTTTTAAATAAATCTGATCCCTATATTAATGAGTAAACAGTTTTCGTATTATTTTTTCTTTTGTTAAGGGTACAGGATTTTTCAAACTTTTGCGACTGCTAATAAAACTATAAACATGAAGGAGAGCTTTTTCTCAGCCACTTCTAATTAGAGCCTGTAGAGTACAGTACTGTTTCGTTTCTGTGCTAACAACATCATTTAAAACAAATAAAGGTTGGGACACACATAACCGCAACGTGCCCGACACGTGAGTCGGCCGATTGTCGGTGCGGGCTCGGCTCGGTTACCGTGAGGCCACACATGTCCGTATGCAGTCCGAGCGCAACAATCTCACTGTTTGTAGTAGAGCATGTTTCTTTTCAATTCGAAGTGACAGATACTTAAAAAATATTCGGAAGATTAAGTATTGCTTGAGAAAATTGTTAATTTCATTGTTGTTATTTTTATTAATCGCTGTGGTGAATGAAACATTGCAATGCCACAGTAAAGCTTTCTACAATCAGCTAGTATGTAAAATTTGTAAATATCATTATCTTGGTTATATATTTTTATCCCTATGATTCTTGTTCATTGTGTTTCATTGCAGTAAATTTCAGTCAAATACACTATAAACAGTATATTTGGTATTTTTTGTTTTAAACCCAAAAGCTATAGTGTGATATGCCAAAGAGTTTGCCATGCTGCAGGCCCGTTTAAAATAATAATTTGTAAAACATAGTAAATATTTGTAAAATATATACTGGAGAACATACAAAAAACACATTTTACAATTTTTTTTCTTTTATAGCTCCGAGGACATAATAATTTGTGGCCAGAATTAGTCAAATATAGTAGAAACATAAATATATTTTCTAAAAAAATTAGAGTATGGTTGATCGGTCAGAATGATATTGAGTATATGTTTAAGATAATAAATTAGTGTATGGTTAGTCTTGTCTGCTAAGTTATAATAATATTTAAATAGACACGTTAGAGCATTATAAAATAATTATTTATAATATAATATTTAATGTTACATGTATAAAGCCTGATATTTGAATTGTAAATCATGCATAAATCCTTTGTATTTAATACAACACAATAGTTATACTAAATTTAAACTTTGAAACGTAATACTACATTATTTACTACATAAGCTACAATAACTCATTTTTATCATTTCATTCTTGCTCGTTTCCGCTATTTTTATATTTTAACCTTTTTGTATATAGTATGCACAGGCACAGCCTTATGGGGTACCTAAATTTCCCTTATTTTGTAAATCTATTGGCCTAATTATTAGTTAAAAAAAAAAGAAAAACCTATAAGGATGTAACCTACTTTTTATATTACTGCTATTGTAAATACGTTATGTCATAGTATTATTTATTATCAAGCACTGGCAATAATATTTATTTGTAGTATTCAGTTAGTTATTTTGGGGAAATAAATAATTTCTTATTATTATTTATTTTAACATGGGTTTTTCTTGCTTGAAAATCTTATTGTAAATAAAATATTTTTATTTTATTGAAGTGAAAAGAATAAAAAAATAAAAATGTCATAGAAACATTCTAAATATGACCCTTACAAAATACTGGAATAAATTTATCAAGTAACTTCAATACAACAAAGAAAAATAGATTTTTGTGCAAATAATTACATGATTGTTATTTATTAATTAATGAAAAATGTTTATAGATTTTTCATAATTCGAATTTAGTTGTTTAAAATCACTTAATGTACAACATGGTTTTCAAATTTGTTGTAATTTTAGCACAATAACATAATATGACTAGTTTACTCTACGGTAAGAAAATGTAATACTTTTATAAATAAATATGATTTTATACGCGAACACAGGATGTAGAGTTAGTAGACTATACTAAATAATTCAATAAAATAGAACTTGTAGACTACTTAAATAGTTTTAAAAAGAAGAACGCAACAGTAAACAACACATGATGCCGCTCGTAGACCGCACCGTGCCCGTCAAAATTCAAACTCCACATATCGGTGACGGTGCGGGCACGGTGCGGCCACGACGGTCTGGTGTCGGTGCGGACATGTGTGGACTTGCAGGTTGAAAACTGCGCTGCAATTCTTTCACCGTATGACGGCCAACAATCGGCAGACTGACGTGTCGGGCTCGGTGCGGTTATGTGTGTCCCAACCTTAAGCTGTATCTAGACCCTTCGCAGTAAACTGATCTATATATAACTTGTTTGTACCGCTTAGGTTAGGTGAGGTTAAGCTCGTTCCTGGATTGCTTAGATTAGAGTGAAACTTAAATTTTGGCTGTATCCAGTTTTACAAAGGTATACAGTGCTGTAGACAGTAACTGGATGGTATAAGCTAGCCAGACGTGTGCCCTCCTGGGGGACTTTGACACATAGACCACAAACTAAATTCACGCAGTAAATCTATGTGTTACTACGAATTTGTAATTTTTAATAACAAGTTTACTGCCAGAGTGTACAGGATATCGGCTGAGTGTACAGTACTTCTATAAATTAATGAACCAGTTGGTATTAATAAAACATTAATTAATTTGATTCTGGGATGTTTTAAAGAATGAAATGTAAGGAACTGGATATCGCTTACAGGGCCATATGTTATTAATCCATCGGAAACAAGAAACAACGGAGACAAACACATGGATGACTGCGCCGAGATCGGACAAATCATTACAATGCAGTTTGGCCGCGACTGTGCGTGACTAGGGTTCTTATAGCCGCTACCGATCCCTGTAACTCGACCCAGACAAGCACATGGATGACTGCGCCGAGAATGGACAAATCATTACAATGCAGTTTGGCTGCGACTGTGCGTGACTAGGGTTCTTATAGCCGCTACCGATCCCTGTAACTCGACCCAGACAAGCACATGGATGACTGCGCCGAGAATGGACAAATCATTACAATGCAGTTTGGCCGCGACTGTGCGTGACTAGGGTTCTTATAGCCGCTACTGATCTCTGTACCTCAACCCAAAGCACATGGATGACTGCGCCGAGATCGGACAAATCATTACAATGCAGTTTGGCCGCGACTGTGCGTGACTAGGGTTCTTATAGCCGCTACTGATATCTGTACCTCAACCCAGACAAACACATGGACGACTGAACAAAGATTGGACAAATCATTACAAGCCAGTTTGGCCACGGCTGTGCGTGACTAGGGTTCTTATAGCCGCTACTGATATCTGTACCTCAACCCAGACAAACACATGGACGACTGAGCAAAGATTGGACAGATCATTACAATGCAGTTTGGCCACGGCTGTGCGTGACTAGGGTTCTTATAGCCGCTACTGATATCTGTACCTCAACCCAGACAAACACATGGACGACTGAGCAAAGATTGGACAGATCATTACAATGCAGTTTGGCCACGCGACTGTGCGTGACTAGGGTTCTTATAGCCGCTACTGATATCTGTACCTCAACCCAGACAAACACATGGACGACTGAGCAAAGATTGGACAGATCATTACAAGCCAGTTTGGCCACGGCTGTGCGTGACTAGGGTTCTTATAGCCGCTACTGATATCTGTACCTCAACCCAGACAAACACATGGACGACTGAGCAAAGATTGGACAGATCATTACAATGCAGTTTGGCCACGGCTGTGCGTGACTAGGGTTCTTATAGCCGCTACTGATATCTGTACCTCAACCCAGACAAACACATGGACGACTGAGCAAAGATTGGACAGATCATTACAATGCAGTTTGGCCACGGCTGTGCGTGACTAGGGTTCTTATAGCCGCTACTGATATCTGTACCTCAACCCAGACAAACACATGGACGACTGAGCAAAGATTGGACAGATCATTACAATGCAGTTTGGCCACGGCTGTGCGTGACTAGGGTTCTTATAGCCGCTACTGATCCCTGTACCTCAACCCAGACAAACACATGGACGACTGAGCAAAGATTGGACAGATCATTACAATGCAGTTTGGCCACGGCTGTGCGTGACTAGGGTTCTTATAGCAGCAACTGATCCCTGTTCCTCGACCCACTCTGTGTATGCTTTATTTCTCTGTTAATACATGCAGGGAAGGAACTTTGAGTCGTGATTCAAGATTTCGTTGAATCATTCTGTTAAAGACGACATGACTGGAGTGCGGGTTTACGACTCCCCCCCCCCCTAAGCAGTTCTCTTATTATGATGTCACGCTGTTCACACCATGCAGTTTCCATTGTTCTAATATGTTCTGAGCTATTTTTAAAACCAGGGTTTTTAAGATTCTAATACGTTTTGCCTTAGATTTTTAGAACATTTTAAAACCTGCATACTGAATTAAATTTTCAGTTTGAATTTGGAGAAAATAAAAAGTAGCATTAGACAAATGACAGGACACGTGGAACTTTACGTTTACACATACGTAAACACAAACAAGTTTTTGTTTACTCAAATTTCTTTCATTCATCAAAATCCATAAACAATTTTTTCTTCGCCACTGACAAATTTTGGGGAATTCTTTATATGTAGACCAAATTGTCATGAAGTTTCGCCCCTGATGTTGTTTTTAGTTTGAATAATAATAACTTGAAACGCAGCCATTCGTCTATATGTTCCTTAACTTTGGACTTAGAGGTTATTCCTTTCCGAGATAATCAGGTTACTCATAAAAATCATTGATTGGATTTGAAGAAGTTAAGGAAATTATGACTAATTATAGTTTAAATATAAAACTTTTGTTTTCTCAGTCCGACGCAATTTAATCGATGTAATTCAAAACTCCCCAATACATTTAAATTGTTAGATACTACTTTATTTAAAAATGTATATATTTTAATTCGCTAAAAATAAAATCAGTTTAGTCCAGCCAACGAATAGCCAAGTGAGTGGTCAATATGCGGAAAAAATTGACAGATGACAAAACTTGAATAACAAGCTTCAACGTATGGTAAGCCACTGCCATATGAACTCCATATTGACTATTGGGATTTCGGGAAAAAGATAACTAAAACTATCGCCCAATATCATTATTAAAGTCATGTTTGTCGATATGCTAGCCTGATGGAGGGTGACCGAGGGATAATGTACGGATATTGATTGAGAGCTGATAGAAGTCTGCTACGTATAAAGCTCAGTTAAGTGGCGCGGATCTAAGTTGTGAAGAACAACTCTTAATTAGGCAAGTGATGAGTCTCGCGCCGGCAGATTTATGTTTGTCGATATGCTAGCCTGACGGGGGGTGATCGAGGGCTAAGGTACCGATATTGATTGAGAGCTGATAGAAGTCTGCTACGTATAAAGCTCAGTTAAGTGGCGCGGATCTAAGTTGTGAAGAACAACTCTTAATTAGGCAAGTGATGAGTCTCGCGCCGGCAGATTTATGTTTGTCGATATGCTAGCCTGACGGGGGGTGATCGAGGGCTAAGGTACCGATATTGATTGAGAGCTGATAGAAGTCTGCTACGTATAAAGCTCAGTTAAGTGGCGCGGATCTAAGTTGTGAAGAACAACTCTTAATTAGGAAAGTGATGAGTATCGCGCCGGCAGATTTATGTTTGTCGATATGCTAGCCTGACGGGGGGTGATCGAGGGCTAAGGTACCGATATTGATTGAGAGCTGATAGAAGTCTGCTACGTATAAAGCTCAGTTAAGTGGCGCGGATCTAAGTTGTGAAGAACAACTCTTAATTAGGCAAGTGATGAGTCTCGCGCCGGCAGATTTATGTTTGTCGATATGCTAGCCTGACGGGGGGTGATCGAGGGCTAAGGTACCGATATTGATTGAGAGCTGATAGAAGTCTGCTACGTATAAAGCTCAGTTAAGTGGCGCGGATCTAAGTTGTGAAGAACAACTCTTAATTAGGCAAGTGATGAGTCTCGCGCCGGCAGTTTTTGTCGCCGCCCGTCCTTTGTTTACGACTTGGCCTTTTCATAATAAGAGCAACAAGAGACTCGGGCTAAGAGGCAAAACTTTCCGGCCCAGATCATTAAAACTTCTACTAATTTATGGCTTTGGGGTGTACCCTGTGTAATCATCAGATACGATCCTAGCGAGATATGACAGAACAGAACCAATTAAACAGAACCATACTGAAATAATTAAATTATTTTCCAAGATAAGATAAACGCTATCTGAGCTTTACATCATTTATAAAAAGTTGAATAGGAATGACAAAAGTATCTAAATTCTCTTTGTTAAATTATCCATTTGTGTTCGTTATTTTAAAATTATGTCACGCAAGTTTGGAAAATAATTGTAAATTTACAAATTGTTTGTGAACAGTGTGTATTTTACAAATCTATAAGCTTTTATTCGGGTTTATGCAAAAAATCATCTTTAGAAAAATGTAAAAATAATAATTTAATAAAAAACATAAACAGTTTGAAGAAACTAATAAGAACGTGCAGAATGACGTACTAAATTTAAATTTTTTCTGTCACTTATACACTGGATACCTTATATCATCGAGCCTGATAGCATTGTCCAGTTATGAGTCACAGACAAATATTCAAGATAATCTGAGCACCTCTAAATTACGCTTTGATGTACACAAAGGTTTATACAAATTGTGTAAACATGTCAGAACAATATACTGAATTAAAAGTACACATCGAGCACCAGAACATAGCACCCCATTCATCGACGGGGAACAATAACTATCGACAGGTATGGCCTGTTTTGTAATACGATATGTTCAACTATGGATTAGAGACAACCGTGGCCTGTAACGGTCTTACAATAAATTATGATTAACTGAGCGTTAGCGAAGCCTATTATTTGAGGAACAAACAATTTAACTTCTTTACACACGATAACTGAAAACGAACTGACCTCTAGACTTGAAATGTTGCATAAATCTTGGATTCTATGTAAATACGAGTTCAATGCTAGTAGATGCACATTTACAACAGAGTTATTATTTATTACTTTTCACACCGAAGATGGAAGTATAGAAAAAGGTAGTGAGAAATAGGGATCAAACCAAAATTAATCATTTTCTCATTGTTTCTGATCAGTAGGAAAGAGACCGAATCTCGCGTATCTCATAATGCATAACTCTTGATAAGGTCCATCGTCACAATTCGTTTGTTTTAGAGTTTAGGCATTCGAAACATCGCCTGTATAGACGGTAAATTGTTATGTTATTGTAAATTATTGTAAGTGGGTCCGCTTACAAAATTAATAAACAGTTCCTTCGAAGAAGGCTGTTTTCCATCACCTCTAAAAATTGCTAAGGTAAACCTCATCATCAAAAAAGGAGATAGGCTATCAGTCGAGAACTATCGACCAATCTCAATTTTACCTGCTATCAGCAAAATTTTTGAAAACTGTTGTTTTATAAGAATGATGATAGATACAACCAGCTCTCTGAAGACCAGTTTGGTTTTAGGAAGGGGAAATCTACTACAGACGCGGTAGTGAAACTGGTCGATATGGTTGTTGAAGGTTTGGAGGCTAGGAGGCCCACAGGTGTGTTTCTTGATCTCTCTAAAGCCTTCGATTTCGTAGACCACATCTCGCTTCTTCAAAAATTGGAATCGCAAGGTGTTCGGGGTGTGCCGCATATGTGGCTGAGTTCTTTCCTGTGGGGTCGAACTCAGGTCATCAGTGTTTCTGCTCAGGCCTCCGGATCCCAAAATCTGAGCTATGGTGTCCCTCAGGGATCAATACTAGGTCCCCTTCTCTTCCTGATATACATGAACGACATTGGATCATCACTGCAACACGGATGACCCGTGAAGTATGCCAATGACTGCATCAGCGAAAATTCAAAATCTGAGCTCGAAATACAAACCTTTCAAGATTTGAATAGTTCCTTGCAAAGCTTTACCAAATCAACCTGAAAGTAAATTCTATGAAGTCAAATTTCATATATTTCTACCTGAGACCCATGGAAACCATGAGTGAAGTTATGTTGAAAGATAACATGCTAGAAGAAGTCCTAACATGTTCCACAATGTTCCTTGGAATTCACCTTGATCGAGGACTGACATAGAACTGGCACGTGGAAGCAGTCTTCTGCCATCTTTGCCTTGAGAAGTCTGTTTGTATGGACTCATGTATTGATGACCGCATATTACGGACTCATCTACCCCTACCTTTCCTATGGATTAGCGCTCTGGTGCGCATGTGCAAATGCAGATTTTATAAGAATATTTCGACTATATAAAAACGCTGTCAGAGTAATCACCAAACTAAAAAAAGAGAGTCGTGTAGACCTACATTCAAAGAGTTGCAAATATTGACTTTACCTTACCTCTACATCCTTGAAACTGTGTCATTTTCCTTGTCTAAATGCCATTTTTGTGTGGATCCGGGACATTCACAGTCACAACACCAGAGGCAGGAATAGTCTCCGTACTGGTAGGCACAGGACGGTAGCCTTCGAACTATTCAATAATCTGCCAAACTCACTTAAAATTCGAGAAATGCCCAGGGTATCTAGGACTCGCTCAAACGAATTCTAGCCTTAAAGGCTTTTTATAGCGTGGGCGAGTTCCTGGCATATAACTAGGAGACCAATGATTTCGGAAAATGATAATAACCTGGTGTCGAAGAGGGAAATTATTGGCGAGCAGATGGAAGTTGAATGAATGCTACTGTGTTTTTTTGACCTGATAAGAAAGTGAAAAATTTTAGATAATTTTAAATTATTAATTTACCTTTGCTATATAATTCATTTAATTGTCGGACAGCAATAAAACATTTATTATTATTCTTAAACTTCGGAATCGTATGTGTTTTTCATGGTAAGGATATTTTCAAGTAAAAGTTGAGTACTTAAAAGAGGTTAATATTGGGGAAACCCTCTTTATTTTTATCATTCTCCACCGTCATAGGCTGGATTACAAATGTTATTGCCAATACAACAAAATAAGAATCTCCGTCATATCAAAGTAATTAAGCATCATATCTTGTTTTATCTGTGCAAATTCATATTTAATTAAAAATATTCAAACACTACAAATAAAATAAACAACCTATCATGAGCCACCACTATCAACATCTGCTTTGACTAAAATTCCAGATCTGTGCCTTCACACTAAAAGCCCAGTTTTATCGCGAATCATATCAGAAAATACTATTATATTTATAACTGTAAAACGATATGTAAAGGCGAAGAAGGATTAATTGTATAGAGGTTAATGCTAGGTTTCAATGATATTCCAGCCGTAAGGTTCATTATACAATCCGTTATACCGGGTGTCCCATGATGAGTCCGTCTCTGGGGATTAACTGAGTAGTGGTTAATGCTAGGTTTCAATGATAATCCTGATGTAAGGTTCATTATACAATCCATTATCCCGGGTGCCCCACGAAGTCAGTCTCTGAGGATTAATTGTGTAGTGGTGAATGCTAAGTTTCAATGATAATCCTGCCATAAGGTTCATTATACAATCCGTTATACCGGATGCTCCATGAAGAGTCAGTCTTTGGGGATTAATTGTGTAGTGGTCAATGCTAGGTTTCAATGATAATCCTGATGTAAGGTTCATTATACAATCCATTATCCCGGGTGCCCCACGAAGTCAGTCTCTGGGGATTAATTGTGTAGTGGTGAATGCTAAGTTTCAATGATAATCCTGCCATAAGGTTCATTATACAATCCGTTATACCGGATGCCCCATGAAGAGTCAGTCTTTGGGGATTAATTGTGTAGTGGTTAATGCTACGTTTCAATGATAATCCTGCCATAAGGTTCATTATACAATCCGTTATACCGGATGCCCCATGAAGAGTCAGTCTTTAGGGATTAATTGTGTAGTGGTCAATGCTAGGTTTCAATGATAATCCTGATGTAAGGTTCATTATACAATTCATTATCCCGGGTGCCCCACGAAGTCAGTCTCTGGGGATTAATTGTGTAGTGGTGAATGCTAAGTTTCAATGATAATCCTGCCATAAGGTTCATTATACAATCCGTTATACCGGATGCCCCATGAAGAGTCAGTCTTTGGGGATTAATTGTGTAGTGGTCAATGCTAGGTTTCAATGATAATCCTGATGTAAGGTTCATTATACAATCCAGTATCCCGGGTGCCCCACGAAGTCAGTCTCTGGAGATTAATTGTGTAGTGGTGAATGCTAAGTTTCAATGATAATCCTGCCATAAACTTCATTATACAATCCGTTATACCGGATGCCCCATGAAGAGTCAGTCTTTAGGGATTAATTGTGTAGTGGTCAATGCTAGGTTTCAATGATAATCCTGATGTAAGGTTCATTATACAATCCATTATCCCGGGTGCCCCACGAAGTCAGTCTCTGGGGATTAATTGTGTAGTGGTGAATGCTAAGTTTCAATGATAATCCTGATGTAAGGTTCATTATACAATCCATTATACCGGGTGTCCCAAAAAGAGTCCGTCTCTGGGAATTTATTGTGCAGTGGTTAATGCTAGGTTTCAATGATAATCCTGATGTAAGGTTCATTATACAATCCATTATACCGGATGTCACACAAAGAGTCAGTCTCTGGGGATTAATTGTGTAGTGGTTAATGCTAGGTTTCAATGATAATCCTGATGTAAGGTTCATTATACAATCCATTATACCGGGTGTCCCACAAAGAGTCCGTCTCTGGGGATTTATTGTGTAGTGGTTAATGCTAGGTTTCAATGATAATCCTGATGTAAGGTTCATTATACGATCCATTATACGGTTGTCCCACGAAGAGTCCGTCTCTGGGGATTAATTGTGTAGTGGTCAATGCTAGGTTTCATAGATAATCCTGAGGTAAGGTTCATTATACTGTACAATCTGTTATCCCGGGTGCCCCATGAAGAGTCAGTCTCTGGGAATTAATTGTGTAGTGGTCAATGCTAGGTTTCAAAAATAATCCTGATGTAAGGTTTATTATACTGTACAATCCGTTATCCCGGGTGCCCCATGAAGAGTCAGTCTCTGGGAATTAATTGTGTAGTGGTCAATACTAGGTTTCAAAGATAATCCTGATGTAAGGTTCATTATACAATCCGTTATCCCGGGTGCCCCATGAAGAGTCAGTCTCTGGGAATTAATTGTGTAGTGGTTAATGCTAGGTTTGAATGATAATCCTGCCATAAGGTTCATTACACAATCCTTTATACCGGGTGTCCCACAAAGAGTCCGTCTCTGGGGATTTATTGTGTAGTGGTTAATGCTAGGTTTCAATGATAATCCTGATGTAAGGTTCATTATACAATCCATTATACCGGGTGTCCCACAAAGAGTCCGTCTCTGGGGATTAATTGTGTAGTGGTTAATGCTAGGTTTCAATGATAATCCTGATGTAAGGTTCATTATACGATCCATTATACCGGGTGTCCCACAAAGAGTCCGTCTCTGGGGATTTATTGTGTAGTGGTTAATGCTAGGTTTCAATGATAATCCTGATGTAAGGTTCATTATACGATCCATTATACCGGTTGTCCCACGAAGAGTCCGTCTCTGGGGATTAATTGTGTAGTGGTCAATGCTAGGTTTCATAGATAATCCTGATGTAAGGTTCATTATACTGTACAATCTGTTATCCCGGGTGCCCCATGAAGAGTCAGTCTCTGGGAATTAATTGTGTAGTGGTCAATACTAGGTTTCAAAGATAATCCTGATGTAAGGTTCATTATACAATCCGTTATCCCGGGTGCCCCATGAAGAGTCAGTCTCTGGGAATTAATTGTGTAGTGGTTAATGCTAGGTTTCAATGATAATCCTGATGTAAGGTTCATTATACAATCCATTATACCGGGTGTCCCACAAAGAGTCCGTCTCTGGGGATTTATTGTGTAGTGGTTAATACTAGGTTTCAAAGATAATCCTGATGTAAGGTTCATTATACTGTACAATCCGTTATCCCGGGTGTCCCATGAAGAGTCAGTCTCTGGGGATTAATTGTGTAGTGGTTAATGCTAGGTTTCAATGATAATCCTGATGTAAGGTTCATTATATACAATCCTTTATACCGGGTGTCCCACAAAGAGTCCGTCTCTGGGGATTAATTGTGTAGTGGTCAATACTAGGTTTCAAAGATAATCCTGATGTAAGGTTCATTATACAATCCGTTATCCCGGGTGCCCCATGAAGAGTCAGTCTCTGGGAATTAATTGTGTAGTGGTTAATGCTAGGTTTGAATGATAATCCTGCCATAAGGTTCATTACACAATCCTTTATACCGGGTGTCCCACGATGAGTCCGTCTCTGGGGATTAACTGAGTAGTGGTTAATGCTAGGTTTCAAAGATAATCCTGATGTAAGGTTCATTATACAATCCGTTATCCCGGGTGCCCCATGAAGAGTCAGTCTCTGGGAATTAATTGTGTAGTGGTTAATGCTAGGTTTGAATGATAATCCTGCCATAAGGTTCATTACACAATCCTTTATACCGGGTGCCCCACGAAGAGGTTTAATAGTTTGATTTTATATTACTTGCGTATTTTGGCACCGAACATTTTCGAACTCTACACGAGACTTTAAATTGGTGTTAGTAATATTCTGTGACAATTTCAGCTTTCTAGCAATTGTTGCAACAAAATGGTGCAAAATTGAAAATTTTACCATTTTGCTTTCTAAAAAACTATTTCTTGAATAACCTGATTTGATTACTGCTTAGCAGTTTTAAAGAAAAGCTATTGATTGAAGAATATTGCTTGTGCTATAAAAACATAACCTAACCTTCTCCATTACAGTTTTATAGGTATTGAAGTTCCAGAAATGGCTTTTAATGTTGAACAAAAACTGAAGTGATGTGTGTCGACTCTTGCTTTAGCAACATTTTATAATCAATTTCACAATTTCATGTTGCCTACCCAGGAGTTAACCACCTTCATTTATTAAAGTCATTGATGGACTTACACCATGTCCAATAGTAGTCCAATTTAAGAAGGTAGTAACAAGCTTTGCAGAAGCTGTACAAATCTCAAGTTCATAGCTTATTTCTACTTTGACAGAAAATCATTTTTACATCCCCCAGACAGACAAAAAAGAAATTATGCTGGCCTACTCAGTGATAGTCAGTCTAATCCCATGGTTAGACATGGACATCTAAGAACTCATTTTTACATCTCCCAGACAGACAAAAAGAAATTATGCTGGCCTACTCAGTGATAGTCAGTCTAATCCCATGGTTAGACATGGACATCTAAGAACTCATTTTTTTCTGTATAAATGCTATTTTATTCCAAATAAAAGGCTAATAAAATATTTTTAGATATATCCTGTCAAAAGATTGGTTACATATAATATATTCAGTTCATTCCCAAATTTTGTTTTCTCGTTCGTTTAACCATAATTATCGATGTAAATAAATTCACTACCGCTTAGCCAAATTCCATGGCATGCATCGACATCAAATTCAGTGGTACCTATATAAAAATGCAGTTCATGCACAAGTTCAAGATTTATAGGCCGGTTTGATTTTGAGATATCGTGGATAGACAGACAAACAAAAATGGAAATTTGTCAGTGCCTCAGCCAGTTGCACGATCGTTATTGTAATGCGTACATTTTAAAAATAGTATTAAAAAAGAAAATTATAATACTTTTTTACTCGATTAATTTAATGAAACTGTAAAAAAGTTATATGCACAAAGTAAGAAATTGAAAAAGTAAAAAGCAAAGTGTTTTTCTCTGCCCAACCAGTCTGCAGGTAATACTTCCATTGTACGAATAGTGAGAATAGCTTCCATGAGAGGGCATTGAAAGGTTTGTTTTCGGGCCCTACTTAACATAACTGCTTCGTCAATAAGCCCCTGTATAGTACGTCTTGTTTAGCGTTAAACGCTATCCAATTTTTGCTGTTAGATTCTATGCACATTTGGATTTTACCGTTACTCCCTTTTGTTAAGAATTCGAAAATTTTTGTATTACAAAATATTCATTCTTGTACAGCAGAAATGATATACAGGATATTTCAAAATCTGGGGAAATAATAATAATAATAATTTTTATTGCAGTTTCACAATATGTACATGGTATTGCAAGCGTAATTTGTTTTAACTCCTATAGCCAAGGCATTCACACATACATTCCAACATACTTTGAAATATTATTGGATAGGGTTAAATAGGTAAAAATATAAAACAATGTATATCTAGCACTACGTTCTTTTTCGCTTCGTTTAGCGTATGTATTTCGGTATATATAATAAAATAAATCATAGCTCAGAAACTATTGATTTCATGAAGTTTATCATTGAACCTTTAAAAAGCATCGCCATTTTTAATATTAACATTTCTTTTTATTTCAGCATAAAGTTACATCCTAAAAATAAACGTATCATGCCAAAATACCTAAGCAGTAGCTAAACAGTAACTGAATTATGATTCTTTTTTTTAATAAAAATACAGGCAGATAAAGTAGCTAAACTGAAATAAATATGTTATAGTATTCGAGTGGCCTTTTTAGTTTTTTTCCGCAATTTCATTATAACAAAAAATATTATTCTACTTTTTCTGGTTCCACTACTCTCTGTATACAATCACTTCTTCGTCACGACTGAGAGTGCACATTTGACGTTGGTTACTAAATTAACTGTTTTTCAAAATTTAATTTGAATTGGAATGCACAACTGACACGTTTTACAGCATATTGAAAACAGATTCAGGTATTTCTAATCGAGTCGAATTTGTTCACAAAACTAGTTCAAAGTGTTTAGAATATGTCCAGAAAACTATCCACAGCGACAAACCGAAACAATGTGGAGTATCGTTGTAACGCACGTACCAAGTTTGAAATCTCTACAACCTCTCCACGAGATATCGCGCAGACAGTGTCTTTAATAAAACCGAAACAGTGTGGAGTATCGTTGTAACGCACGTACCAAGTTTGAAATCTCTACAACCTCTCCACGAGATATCGCGCAGACAGTGTCTTTAATAAAACCGAAACATTGTGGAGTATCGTTGTAACGCACGTACCACAAGTTTGAAATCTCTACAACCTCTCCACGAGATATCGCGCAGACAGTGTCTTTAATAAAACCGAAACAGTGTGGAGTATCGTTGTAACGCACGTACCAAGTTTGAAATCTCTACAACCTCTCCACGAGATATCGCGCAGACAGTGTCTTTAATAAAACCGAAACAGTGTGGAGTATCGTTGTAACGCACGTACCAAGTTTGAAATCTCTACAACCTCTCCACGAGATATCGCGCAGACAGTGTCTTTAATAAAAACAAAACTATTAGTGATTGGTCATTGCAACTCCACATAATCTATGGTAAATATAAAATTATTATACTTCATAAAATAATAGTTGTAAGAATTCAATACAACCATGATAAAAGCACACTCTTTCCAACAAAAACTGTGTTCAAAATCGGTTCAGAATTCTAATAATTCGCGAAAAACATTCAGGTGTGACCTTTTTCCTGCGAATTCAGTAAACATGCAGCTTTTTAAGGTTTTGAAATACCGTTTTAAATAATTATTATGTTCGTAATGGTGGACTTACCAATAACATTATTTAATTCTAAGACAATTTTTATAACAAATGATACATAGCCTACATAACCTTTACCGAACGTTAGAGAGATTGTCAACCCTCGTAACATTCTCCCCTTAAACAATAAATCATATTCCAGAACAATAAGGCCATCCATCTTCATCTCCGTATGGAGCACTTACTCTGCTGTTATTAGCTAGGGTTAGCAAATAGTTTTATAAAAGGATGTGACATAAAAAACGATAAAAATCGTCGGGGCTCACAGCTCAAATATTTATAAAACAGGTTTGTGTTACTGAGTTACGACTTAATATAATTTTAGCTTTACTTTATGGTTTTATTTTCGAATTTGTAACTACATTAATCATGAGTCTTTGTCTTCAATTTAAGTTTTTCTGTTTCTATCTAACAATGTTGAATGATACTAAACATATTATACACATGGCTGTTAAGAATGCGTGTACGATTACAAATACGGGAGGAAATGTTTGTGTGGTCGTAGTGAGATTGTGATTGAATACCTGAAGTGAGCAAGCACGTGAGAGCATAATTGTGTAACCATTCATGTGCGAATGGCTGTGTAAGCATGCGTGTACGATTACAAATACGGGAGGAAATGTTTGTGTGGTCGTAGTGAGATTGTGATTGAATACCTGAAGTGAGCAAGCACGTGAGAGCATAATTGTGTGACCATTCATGTGCGAATGGCTGTGTAAGAATGCGTGTACGATTACAAATACGGGGAAATGTTTGTGTGGTCGTAGTGAGATTGTGATTGAATACCTGAAGTGAGCAAGCACGTGAGAGCATAATTGTGTGACCATTCATGTGCGAATGGCTGTGTAAGCATGCGTGTACGATTACAAATACGGGAGGAAATGTTTGTGTGGTCGTAGTGAGATTGTGATTGAATACCTGAAGTGAGCAAGCACGTGAGAGCATAATTGTGTGACCATTCATGTGCGAATGGCTGTGTAAGAATGCGTGTACGATTACAAATACGGGGAAATGTTTGTGTGGTCGTAGTGAGATTGTGATTGAATACCTGAAGTGAGCAAGCACGTGAGAGCATAATTGTGTGACCATTCATGTGCGAATGGCTGTGTAAGAATGCGTGTACGATTACAAATACGGAGGAAATGTTTGTGTGGTCGTAGTGAGATTGTGATTGAATACCTGAAGTGAGCAAGCACGTGAGAGCATAATTGTGTGACCATTCATGTGCGAATGGCTGTGTAAGAATGCGTGTACGATTACAAATACGGGGAAATGTTTGTGTGGTCGTAGTGAGATTGTGATTGAATACCTGAAGTGAGCAAGCACGTGAGAGCATAATTGTGTGACCATTCATGTGCGAATGGCTGTGTAAGAATGCGTGTACGATTACAAATACGGGGAAATGTTTGTGTGGTCGTAGTGAGATTGTGATTGAATACCTGAAGTGAGCAAGCACGTGAGAGCATAATTGTGTGACCATTCATGTGCGAATGGCTGTGTAAGAATGCGTGTACGATTACAAATACGGGGAAATGTTTGTGTGGTCGTAGTGAGATTGTGATTGAATACCTGAAGTGAGCAAGCACGTGAGAGCATAATTGTGTGACCATTCATGTGCGAATGGCTGTGTAAGAATGCGTGTACGATTACAAATACGGGGAAATGTTTGTGTGGTCGTAGTGAGATTGTGATTGAATACCTGAAGTGAGCAGGCACGTGAGAACATAATTGAGTGACCATTCATGTGCGAATCCTAGGATAGTACGTATAGTAAAACATATTTTAACAGAAGCGTCAATGCCTTTTCTATGCGTGTATCGACGTCAATAACAAAAAGTCGTGTTGAAACCTACATTGACGTAATGTTTTACAAAAATGGCAGAAATTTGGATTTGTGTTATAAAAGAAATGTAACACGTAATATAATTTCAAGGGCATAATAATTCCAGCAATTCATCTCAGTGCTTGCATTTTAAAGCGGACAGGAATGAGATTAAAGTTTAAACTGGCTCGACTTTCAGCGACCGCAACACTATAGATTATCTACAGAATCGGACAATATTGGTTCCGATCCGATAACCAATCTACTCCCCAATCTATGAAAACATCCACCTCAGAGTTAAACATTTTGCAAACTATAATCTCCACTATTGTACTGTTTTATAAAACTTATATAGAAATAAAACCGCATTTTGACTAAATGTGGTGTACATAGCACATACGCTAATATAATTTAAAATATCTTACTCTTCAAGCTATTAAACTGAAATTAATAATTTTACGGTCATTATGATTGATCTGTAATGATGCATAATGTGTGGTTATTATGTATAATGACGTAGCTCACTAGTCGAAGTGATAAATTAATGATTTTGACCTGTTAATATACATAATAAGCTATGGCTGAAGTATAATAGTCATTGAAAAATATTGACCAAACATTATTGAGAATAGTTAACTAAAGTTGGTCAAAAATAATAATTTGGGGGGAGGAGGGCAGTCATGTTACAAAATTAACCAACCCAACCTGATTTGCCGTAACTTGACCAACCCTTATCTAACTTAACCTAAACTAACATAACGCAACCTAATCTAAACTAAACTTATGGTTGGATAATGCAGTAAATAAAGCATATTTATTACTTTGACCAACATCATTCTGATAATATGTATAATGACTGGATAAAGTGGTAAATAGAGCTTTATTTATCACTTTGACTAAAATCAATCGCTATTACACATAATAAACGGATATTATACAGTATAGAATAGCTGGATTAATTACTTCGGCTGTAAAATATATAAAGTTTTAGAATTATTTTTGGTTTGAAAATGTTAGAGAAACATTCTAAAACGCCTTGGATCCCTACCCACGTAAGTGCCAATGTGTTTCACCAATCTATTTGATGTGATATTTATGTAAGTATTCGTATAGACTACACCATTTTTAGGTATTTATTGCTTATAAGAAAGAAACAAACTTAGAAAATAAAAGATTTACTTAAAATTTGTTATGGATCAAGGAACATTTTCTGTCATTTATCATACAACTAATGATATACAAAGAATTGTCGTAACAATTTTGGAAACTGTTTGAGTTAATAAAGATTACTTGCGAGATATAGCCTATATTCTGATATTAGAACATTTCTTTTCTAAAAGCGGGTACACAAAATATTTTTTAAATGCTTCAACATTTTTATTAGACCATTTGGAAGCGTTAGTGTGACCAGTTATACAGTAGAGCTGACAGATGCATTATGGTTGCGGACAACCCAAGGCTAGTGGTTTATGTATGAAGGTATTACCAACTGACTACACATATCTGGCCACAGTGATCACATCCATGACTTCTGATGGATGGTGCTTGACAAGATTAGAAATATGTGCAAATTTGTCTGGCCACAATGATCACATCCATGACTTCTGATGGATGGTGCTTGACAAGATTAGAAATATGTGCACATTTGTCTGGCCACATTGATCACATCCATGACTTCTGATGGATGGTGCTGGACAAGATTAGAAATATGTGCACATTTGTCTGGCCACAGTGATCACATCCATGACTTCTGATGGATGGTGCTTGACAAGATTAGAAATATGTGCACATTTGTCTGGCCACAGGGATCACGTCCATGACATTTCTTATGGATGGTGCTGGACAATATTAGGAATATGTGTTCATTGTGTCTGTAATGACTGCTGATATAGCAATATTTAAATATTTAAACAACGTTTTGCTCATGATCAGAACGATTAATATACTACTCAGAATATTTAAATTCAAATTCAAATTAAAACTTTTATTTTCAAGAATAAACATTTGTTTACAATGCATTTATGTTTATCCCCTCTAGCCGAAGTTATTTGAGAGGAAAATCTGAGAATAAACATATAAACACATACTACAACTATTAATTAAAAATACAAACTTAGAGATGAAATTCGTATCCAAAATTTAAACTCCAAATAAATTCTATCATTATAAAGTAATAAACAACCTGATTAAAACATGATAAACGACCAAAAACATTATATATATATATATATATATATATATATATATATATATATATATATCAATAAATACTTTAAATGTAACAACACATACTTTTACAATTTGCTATATTATATTTACATAAAAGAAAACCCAAGGAAATAAAGCATGAACATCTGAGAAAAATATAAATAAACCATTGATTTTATAATTAAAAATTGTACAGTATTCGGCCACCATGAATTAGGAAACAAAATTGTCGTAACTAAAATTCGCGCACCGTTTTATTCTAGGGATATACATACACAAGATGATTTGTTGAAGTAGTGTGATCATAGACTTTACACTTTTTTCATTTTATTTCCTCACAGTTTACAACGGGAAATAGTTGTACATGTATACTAATTGAGGACGATTATAAGACCTCTAAGTGAAAAAAGGTCTAAATATGTGGAAAGCATAAAAGTTTAAACATATACTAAAAATTAATTGGCATTGTACAGTAATTATTAAAATGTATATTTAAAACTTGCACATTTCACAGTTTATGAACACACCCAGGTATTCTAAAAAGTTTAGAGTTTTTAATCACTTATAAAATGTTAGTTACTATTTATTTGTAAAGTATGTTTAGTTTATAGAATAAATATTATAGTGATAACGATTTTTAATACCCAAATTTTGCTACAATCTGCAGAATAACAGCGAACGTTGGCTACAGCCCAAGACATTAGCGCTCAAGAGCCCAGCGCACTTGAACCACACCACCGTGACGCAGGCAAGTCAAATATACACAGGCCTGAGTAGTGCCACAGTAAAATGTCTAGGACAACGGCTTCCATAGTGTAATCGTACACAGGCCTGAGTAGTGCCACAGTGAAATGTCTAGGACAACGGCTTCCATCGCTGTAATCACACACAGGCCTGAGTAGTGCCACAGTGAAATGTCTAGAACCTAGAACAACGGCTTCCATCGCTGTTATCACACACAGGCCTGAGTAGTGCCACAGTGAAATATCTAGAACCTAGAACAACAGCTTCCATCGCTGTTATCACACACAGGCCTGAGTAGTGCCACAGTGAAATGTCTAGAACCTAGAACAACAGCTTCCATCGCTGTTATCACACACAGGCCTGAGTAGTGCCACAGTGAAATGTCTAGAACCTAGAACAACGGCTTCCATCGCTGTAATCACACACAGGCCTGAGTAGTGCCACAGTGAAATGTCTAGAACCTAGGACAACGGCTTCCATCGCTGTAATCACACACAGGCCTGAGTAGTGCCACAGTGAAATGTCTAGGACACCGGCTTCCATCGCTGTTATCACACACAGGCCTGAGTAATGCCACAGTGAAATTTCTAGGACAACGGCTTCCATCGCTGTAATCACACACAGGCCTGAGTAGTGCCACAGTGAAATGTCTAGGACAACGGCTTCCATCGCTGTTATCACACACAGGCCTGAGTAGTGCCACAGTGAAATATCTAGAACCTAGAACAACAGCTTCCATCGCTGTTATCACACACAGGCCTGAGTAAAGCCACAGTGAAATGTCTAGAACCTAGAACAACAGCTTCCATCGCTGTTATCACACACAGGCCTGAGTAGTGCCACTGTGAAATGTCTAGAACCTAGGACACCGGTTCCATCGCTGTTATCACACACAGGCCTGAGTGGTGGCACAGTGAAATGTCTAGAACCTAGAACAACGGCTTCCATCGCTGTTATCACACACAGGCCTGAGTAGTGCCACTGTGAAATGTCTAGAACCTAGGACACCGGTTCCATCGCTGTTATCACACACAGGCCTGAGTGGTGGCACAGTGAAATGTCTAGAACCTAGAACAACGGCTTCCATCGCTGTTATCACACACAGGCCAGAGTGGTGGCATAGTGAAATGTCTAGAACCTAGAACAACGGCTTCCATCGCTGTTATCACACACAGGCCTGAGTGGTGGCACAGTGAAATGTCTAGAACCTAGAACAACGGCTTCCATCGCTGTTATCACACACAGGGCTGAGTAGTGCCACTGTGAAATGTCTAGAACCTAGGACACCGGTTCCATCGCTGTTATCACACACAGGCCTGAGTGGTGGCACAGTGAAATGTCTAGAACCTAGAACAACGGCTTCCATCGCTGTTATCATACACAGGCCTGAGTAAAGCCACAGTGAAATGTCTAGAACCTAGGACACCGGTTCCATCGCTGTTATCACACACAGGCCTGAGTGGTGGCACAGTGAAATGTCTTGAACAACGGCTTCCATCGATGTAATTACACACAGGCCACGCCGAGTACTTTCGCCAGTGAAATCAAAACAAGTAAATTTCTACTTTTAACAAGTTTCACGCGTTAATTGAAAAATATTCAATAACACAATTTTTGCTTTAACTTTTCGAACTGTAGTATATATATATATATATATATATATATATATATATATATATATATATATATTTCAGTTTACAATTCACAATTCACAAACCTGGTACTAGAAGGTGTATGTATCACTCATTTAGAGATTTCTTTTTCACGTTTTTATACTATAAATTAACATAAATATTATCATAGAATTATGTTAATCAGTTTAGTTTTATTGATTATGTATGAAAAGTAAATTGTCTCTTTATACATTTTAGGTTAATATTAAACTATATCATAGATATTAAAAACTTATTCAGGCCGAATGGACGTATTACATTTTAAACATTCCATGTTTCATTGTGGTTCACTTATACTACATTACAAATAATAATTTCAATTAAAAACGAAGTTTGAGTGAAAACAATATTTAAATGAGAAAACCTCTAGAGCAGGCTTCAAGCCGCAAATGAGGCAGTAAGCGCTGTAATACCGAACACAGAATAACCCACAGGTCGCAGACAGTGATAGTAGTATTGGGCAAGTTGCAGGCGAGATATGACAGCTGTCAGTCAGTCTGCAGCAGATATTGCCAGGGCAACCTCACGAGTCCGTCTATAATTAGATCAATTAGATGTGGGTATACAGTTATCAACGTACGGGCAGTTAAGGTTAAGGTAAAAACGTATGTATAAAGTAATCATTCTGCAGCAGGATATTGCCAGGGCAACTCACGAGTCCGTCTATAATTAGATCAATTAGATGTGGGTATACAGTTTTCAACGGGAATACTTAAAGTAAAAACTATGTATAAAGTAATCAGTCTGCAGCATATATTGCCAGGGCAAACCTCACGAGTCCGTCTACAATTACATCAATTAAATGTGGATATACAGTTTTCAACGGGAATAGTTAAAGTAAAAAACTATGTATAAAGTAATCAGTCTGCGGCAGATATTGCCAGGGCAACCTCACAAGTCCGTCTATAAATTAGATCAATTAAATGTGGATATACAGTTTTCAACGGGAATAGTTAAAGTAAAAACTATGTATAAAGTAATCAGTCTGCAGCAGATATTGCCAGGGCAACCTCACGAGTCCGTCTACAATTAGATCAATTAAATGTGGATATACAGTTTTCAACGGGAATACTTAAAGTAAAAACTATGTATAAAGTAATCAGTCTGCAGCAGATATTGCCAGGGCAACCTCACGAGTACGTCTATAATTAGATCAATTAAATGTGGATATACAGTTTTCAACGGAATAGTCAAAGTAAAAAACTATGTATAAAAATAATCAGTCTGCAGCAGATATTGCCAGGGCAACCTCACGAGTCCGTCTACAATTAAATCAATTAAATGTGGATATACAGTTTTCAACGGGAATACTTAAAGTAAAAACTATGTATAAAGTAATCATTCTGCAGCAGATATTGCCAGGGCAACCTCACGGGTCCGTCTATAATTAGATCAATTAGATGTGGGTATACAGTTTTCAACGGGAATAGTTAAAGTAAAAACTATGTATAAAAGTAATCAGTCTGCAGCAGATATTGCCACGGCAAACCTAACGAGTACGTAAAAACTATGAGTAAGTGGCCAGAAAAGAATGGATAGAAATGGCATGACTTCTATAATAATTATAGAATAATTATTATTATAGTTAATCTAGATTCTCATAGGATGAAATATAGACGAACTAAATGATCTCATGTTTGCACTTCTTTACGTATCTTGTTTGTCTCTAATTATATTTGGCCTGAGTTAGTGCCACAGTGAAATGTCTAGGACAACGGCTTCCATCGCTGTTATCACACACAGGCCTGAGTAGTGCCACAGTAAAATATCTAGAACCTAGAACAACAGCTTCCATCGCTGTTATCACACACAGGCCTGAGTAGTGCCACAGTGAAATGTCTAAAACCTAGAACAACAGCTTCCATCGCTGTTATCAGACACAGGCCTGAGTAGTGCCACAGTGAAATATCTAGAACCTAGAACAACAGCTTCCATCGCTGTTATCACACACAGGCCTGAGTAGTGCCACTGTGAAATGTCTAGAACCTAGGAACACCGGTTCCATCGCTGTTATCACACACAGGCCTGAGTGGTGGCACAGTGAAAATGTCTAGAACCTTAGAACAACGGCTTCCATCGCTGTTATCACACCACAGGCCAGAGTGGTGGCATTAGTGAAATGTCTAGAACCTAGAAACAACGGCTTCCATCGCTGTTATCACACACAGGCCTGAGTGGTGGCACAGTGAAATGTCTAGAACCTAGAACAACGGCTTCCATCGCTGTTATCACACACAGGGCTGAGTAGTGCCACTGTGAGATGTCTAGAACCTAGGACACCGGTTCCATCGCTGTTATCACACACAGGCCTGAGTGGTGGCACAGTGAAATGTCTAGAACTAGAACAACGGCTTCCATCGCTGTTATCATACACAGGGCCTGAGTAAAGCCACAGTGAAATGTCTAGAACCTAGGACACCGGTTCCATCGCTGTTATCACACACAGGCCTGAGTGGTGGCACAGTGAAATGTCTTGAACAACGGCTTCCATCGATGTAATTACACACAGGGCCACGCCGAGTACTTTCGCCAGTGAAATCAAACAAGTAAAATTTCTACTTTTAACAAGTTTCACGCGTTAATTGAAAAAATATTCAATAACACAATTTTTGCTTTAACTTTTCGAACTGTATATATATATATATATATATATATATATATATATATTTCAGTTTACAATTCACAAACCTGGTACTAGAAGGTGTATGTATCACTCATTTAGAGATTTCTTTTTCACGTTTTATACTATAAATTAACATAAATATTATCATAGAATTATGTTAATCAGTTTAGTTTTATTGATTATGTATGAAAAGTAAATTGTCTCTTTATACATTTTAGGTTAATATTAAACTATATCATAGATATTAAAAACTTATTCAGGCCGAATGGACGTATTACATTTTAAACATTCCATGTTTCATTGTGGTTCACTTATACTACATTACAAATAATAATTTCAATTAAAAACGAAGTTTGAGTGAAAACAATATTTAAATGAGAAAACCTCTAGAGCAGGCTTCAAGCCGCAAATGAGGCAGTAAGCGCTGTAATACCGAACACAGAATAACCCACAGGTCGCAGACAGTGATAGTAGTATTGGGCAAGTTGCAGGCGAGATATGACAGCTGTCAGTCAGTCTGCAGCAGATATTGCCAGGGCAACCTCACGAGTCCGTCTATAATTAGATCAATTAGATGTGGGTATACAGTTATCAACGGGCATAGTTAAGGTAAAAACTATGTATAAAGTAATCATTCTGCAGCAGATATTGCCAGGGCAACCTCACGAGTCCGTCTATAATTAGATCAATTAGATGTGGGTATACAGTTTTCAACGGGAATACTTAAAGTAAAAACTATGTATAAAGTAATCAGTCTGCAGCATATATTGCCAGGGCAACCTCACGAGTCCGTCTACAATTACATCAATTAAATGTGGATATACAGTTTTCAACGGGAATAGTTAAAGTAAAAACTATGTATAAAGTAATCAGTCTGCGGCAGATATTGCCAGGGCAACCTCACGAGTCCGTCTACAATTAAATCAATTAAATGTGGATATACAGTTTTCAACGGGAATACTTAAAGTAAAAACTATGTATAAAGTAATCAGTCTGCAGCAGATATTGCCAGGGCAACCTCACGAGTCCGTCTACAATTAGATCAATTAAATGTGGATATACAGTTTTCAACGGGAATACTTAAAGTAAAAACTATGTATAAAGTAATCAGTCTGCAGCAGATATTGCCAGGGCAACCTCACGAGTCCGTCTACGATTACATCAATTAAATGTGGATATACAGTTTTCAACGGGAATAGTTAAAGTAAAAACTATGTATAAAGTAATCAGTCTGCAGCAGATATAGCCAGGGCAACCTCACGAGTCCGTCTACAATTAGATCAATTAAATGTGGATATACAGTTTTCAACGGGAATACTTAAAGTAAAAACTATGTATAAAGTAATCAGTCTGCAGCAGATATTGCCAGGGCAACCTCACGAGTACGTCTATAATTAGATCAATTAAATGTGGATATACAGTTTTCAACGGGAATAGTCAAAGTAAAAACTATGTATAAAATAATCAGTCTGCAGCAGATATTGCCAGGGCAACCTCACGAGTCCGTCTACAATTAAATCAATTAAATGTGGATATACAGTTTTCAACGGGAATACTTAAAGTAAAAACTATGTATAAAGTAATCATTCTGCAGCAGATATTGCCAGGGCAACCTCACGGGTCCATCTATAATTAGATCAATTAGATGTGGGTATACAGTTTTCAACGGGAATAGTTAAAGTAAAAACTATGTATAAAGTAATCAGCCTGCAGCAGATATTGCCACGGCAACCTAACGAGTACGTAAAAACTATGAGTAAGTGGCCAGAAAAGAATGGATAGAAATGGCATGACTTCTATAATAATTATAGAATAATTATTATTATAGTTAATCTAGATTCTCATAGGATGAAATATAGACGAACTAAATGATCTCATGTTTGCACTTCTTTACGTATCTTGTTTGTCTCTAATTAATTTAGTTAGTAGAATTTTAGTGGATAGTGCTATTATGAGAACCCTAATAATTAAACCTATTCTGAGACTCTTAGTTAATATTGCTATCCTGAAGAACGTTATTTGGTATAGTTAGCATGGAGAACCCTAGGTAATACCTTTCTTGGAGAACCCTAGTTAATAAACCTATTCTGAGAATCTTAGTTAATATTGCTATCCTGAAGAAAGTTATTTGGTATAGTTAGCATGGAGAACCCTAGGTAATACCTTTCTTGGAGAACTCTAGTTAATAAACCTATTCTGAGAATCTTAGTTAATATTGCTATCCTGAAGAACGTTATTTGGTATAGCTAGCATGGAGAACCCTAGGTAATACCTTTCTTGGAGAACTCTAGTTAATAAACCTATTCTGAGAATCTTAGTTAATATTGCTATCCTGAAGAAAGTTATTTGGTATAGCTAGCATGGAGAACCCTAGGTAATACCTTTCTTGGAGAACCCTAGTTAATAAACCTATTCTGAGAATCTTAGTTAATATTGCTATCCTGAAGAAAGTTATTTGGTATAGTTAGCATGGAGAACCCTAGGTAATACCTTTCTTGGAGAACTCTAGTTAATAAACCTATTCTGAGAATCTTAGTTAATATTGCTATCCTGAAGAACGTTATTTGGTATAGCTAGCATGGAGAACCCTAGGTAATACCTTTCTTGGAGAACTCTAGTTAATAAACCTATTCTGAGAATCTTAGTTAATATTGCTATC
The DNA here is from genome assembly GCF_021130785.1 of Homalodisca vitripennis. NCBI lineage: Eukaryota > Metazoa > Arthropoda > Insecta > Hemiptera > Cicadellidae > Homalodisca > Homalodisca vitripennis. The sequence continues at coordinate 208,796,632 of NC_060209.1, forward strand.
CTGAAGAAAGTTATTTGGTATAGTTAGCATGGAGAACCCTAGGTAATACCTTTCTTGGAGAACCCTAGTTAATAAACCTATTCTGAGAATCTTAGTTAATATTGCTATCCTGAAGAACGTTATTTTGTATAGCTAGCATGGAGAACCCTAGGGAATACCTTTCTTGGAGAACCCTAGTTGATAAAGCTATTCTGAGAATTTTAGTTAATATTGCTATCCTAAAGAACGTTATTTGGTATAGCTAGCATGGAGAACCCTAGGGAATACCTTTCTTGGAGAACCCTAGTTGATAAACCTATTCTGAGAATCTTAGTTAATATTGCTATCCTGAAGAACGTTATTTGGTATAGCTAGCATGGAGAACCCTAGGTAATACCTTTCTTGGAGAACTCTAGTTAATAAACCTATTCTGAGAATCTTAGTTAATATTGCTATCCTGAAGAAAGTTATTTGGTATAGCTAGCATGGAGAACCCTAGGTAATACCTTTCTTGGAGAACCCTAGTTAATAAACCTATTCTGAGAATCTTAGTTAATATTGCTATCCTGAAGAAAGTTATTTGGTATAGTTAGCATGGAGAACCCTAGGTAATACCTTTCTTGGAGAACTCTAGTTAATAAACCTATTCTGAGAATCTTAGTTAATATTGCTATCCTGAAGAACGTTATTTGGTATAGCTAGCATGGAGAACCCTAGGTAATACCTTTCTTGGAGAACTCTAGTTAATAAACCTATTCTGAGAATCTTAGTTAATATTGCTATCCTGAAGAAAGTTATTTGGTATAGTTAGCATGGAGAACCCTAGGTAATACCTTTCTTGGAGAACCCTAGTTAATAAACCTATTCTGAGAATCTTAGTTAATATTGCTATCCTGAAGAACGTTATTTTGTATAGCTAGCATGGAGAACCCTAGGGAATACCTTTCTTGGAGAACCCTAGTTGATAAAGCTATTCTGAGAATTTTAGTTAATATTGCTATCCTAAAGAACGTTATTTGGTATAGTTAGCATGGAGAACCCTAGGTAATACCTTTCTTGGAGAACCCTAGTTAATAAACCTATTCTGAGAATCGTAGTTAATATTGCTGTCCAGAAGAAAGTTATTTGGTATATCTAGCATGGAGAACCCTAGGTAATACCTTTCTTGGAGAACCCTAGTTGATAAAGCTATTCTGAGAATTTTAGTTAATATTGCTATCCTGAAGAACGTTATTTGGTATAGCTAGCATGGAGAACCCTAGGGAATACCTTTCTTGGAGAACTCTAGTTGATAAACCTATTCTGAGAATCTTAGTTAATATTACTGTCCAGAAGAAAGTTATTTGGTATAGCTAGCATGGAGATCCCTAGGTAATACCTTTCTTGGAGAACCCTAGTTGATAAAGCTATTCTGAGAATTTTAGTTAATATTGCTATCCTAAAGAACGTTATTTGGTATAGCTAGCATGGAGAACCCTAGGTAATACCTTTCTTGGAGAACCCTAGTTGATAAAGCTATTCTGAGAATTTTAAGTAATATTGCTATCCGGAAGAACGTTATTTGGTATAGCTAGCATGGAGATCCCTAGGTAATACCTTTCTTGGAGAACCCTAGTTGATAAACCTATTCTGAGAATCTTAGTTAATATTGCTATCCTGAAGAACGTTATTTTGTATAGCTAGCATGGAGAACCCTAGGTAATACCTTTCTTGGAGAACTCTAGTTGATAAACCTATTCTGAGAATCTTAGTTAATATTGCTATCCTGAAGAACGTTATTTTGTATAGCTAGCATGGAGAACCCTAGGTAATACCTTTCTTGGAGAACTCTAGTTGATAAACCTATTCTGAGAATCTTAGTTAATATTGCTATCCTGAAGAACGTTATTTTGTATAGCTAGCATGGAGAACCCTAGGTAATACCTTTCTTGGAGAACCCTAGTTGATAAACCTATTCTGAGAATCTTAGTTAATATTGCTATCCTGAAGAACGTTATTTTGTATAGCTAGCATGGAGAACCCTAGGTAATACCTTTCTTGGAGAACTCTAGTTGATAAACCTATTCTGAGAATCTTAGTTAATATTGCTATCCTGAAGAACGTTATTTTGTATAGCTAGCATGGAGAACCCTAGGTAATACCTTTCTTGGAGAACCCTAGTTGATAAACCTATTCTGAGAATCTTAGTTAATATTGCTATCCTGAAGAAAGTTATTTGGTATAGCTAGCATGGAGAACCCTAGGTAATACCTTTCTTGGAGAACTCTAGTTGATAAACCTATTCTGAGAATCTTAGTTAATATTGCTATCCTGAAGAACGTTATTTGGTATAGCTAGCATGGAGAACCCTAGGTAATACCTTTCTTGGAGAACCCTAGTTGATAAACCTATTCTGAGAATCTTAGTTAATATTGCTATCCTGAAGAACGTTATTTTGTATAGCTAGCATGGAGAACCCTAGGTAATACCTTTCTTGGAGAACTCTAGTTGATAAACCTATTCTGAGAATCTTAGTTAATATTGCTATCCTGAAGAACGTTATTTGTATAGCTAGCATGGAGAACCCTAGGTAATACCTTTCTTGGAGAACCCTAGTTGATAAACCTATTCTGAGAATCTTAGTTAATATTGCTATCCTGAAGAACGTTATTTTGTATAGCTAGCATGGAGAACCCTAGGTAATACCTTTCTTGGAGAACCCTAGTTGATAAACCTATTCTGAGAATCTTAGTTAATATTGCTATCCTGAAGAACGTTATTTTGTATAGCTAGCATGGAGAACCCTAGGTAATACCTTTCTTGGAGAACTCTAGTTGATAAACCTATTCTGAGAATCTTAGTTAATATTGCTATCCTGAAGAACGTTATTTTGTATAGCTAGCATGGAGAACCCTAGGTAATACCTTTCTTGGAGAACCCTAGTTGATAAACCTATTCTGAGAATCTTAGTTAATATTGCTATCCTGAAGAACGTTATTTTGTATAGCTAGCATGGAGAACCCTAGGTAATACCTTTCTTGGAGAACTCTAGTTGATAAACCTATTCTGAGAATCTTAGTTAATATTGCTATCCTGAAGAACGTTATTTTGTATAGCTAGCATGGAGAACCCTAGGTAATACCTTTCTTGGAGAACCCTAGTTGATAAACCTATTCTGAGAATCTTAGTTAATATTGCTATCCTGAAGAACGTTATTTTGTATAGCTAGCATGGAGAACCCTAGGTAATACCTTTCTTGGAGAACTCTAGTTGATAAACCTATTCTGAGAATCTTAGTTAATATTGCTATCCTGAAGAACGTTATTTGGTATAGCTAGTATGGAGAAATCTTCGAGAATTCTGTTTAATATAGCTGTTCTGGTGAACCGTATTTACTGTACCGTACGTGTTCAGAAAATTGTTTAGCTTAAATAGCTATCCTAGAGAACCCTAGTGATTACCTATAATGAAAAACCCTAGTTAATTTAGCTGTCTAAAAGAACCCTAGTAGCAGCTCATCTTCAGAGCTAAACGCTACGAGTTAACCAACATTTCGCCAACATAATTTTCAAATCTAATAACTGCAGGAGTTTACAAATCTTTTGTTAACTATAATGGTCTTTCAGATTTTGCCCCCTCCCACTTAATATATCTTATGAATCGCCCTCGTTAACTTAATTAATACTTTAATAATTTTGACTATTTGTAACTTACATCTGCCTTTGTAGCATAGTGATCTGAATACTAAGGAAAATACAGTAGTAAAAGACACGAAACCGAAATATATTTACATATATACACACACATAAACACACACACACACACACACACACACACACGCACGCACGCACGCACGCACACGCAAACACACACACAATATCAATACGATAATGTAAAGTTAATACCACACATTCATGATTGGTTACGTTACGATTCTGTACTCTTGCAAACATCTGAAAACACATATTGACTTATGGGCGTTATCCTAATGTCGTCGTTTAACGTTACATAATAATTTTAATGGGTGTCCTTCTACGGTACTTTTAAATATGGGAGGGTTATCGAACTTTTTTATGTTGATTGAATATGTATGTCAGTATATAATCACAAGTGTGTCACAAGAAGTTGTTTACACTTTTTAACTACCAGATCAGTGCATGTAAGACACTCTCTATAAATGTTTACGTATACGTTCTAAAAATATTCAAGTGTACTTTAGACTTTCACGTTCCTAACAGCACAGAAACAACAATTATGAAGAATGCTTTATGGTGGCTTATAAGTACAGACGTGTTTCCAATATGTCAAATGCTAAGTTTGACAATTGTTTGTTAAGAAAATCACAGGAAATTCACATTTTGTTATTAAAATGTAACAGACAAAAAGTATTTTTCGCCCTAGAAGAGAGTCTTGAGAGTTTTGGAGCCATCATGTGACGGTATGGGTAAGTATCCCTCCCCGCCTCGACCCCGCAGCATCGCGCACAACCCCCGGTGTGTGATTAGCCTTGTATTTATAGCATGTAACCATTCTCACTCCCGCACCGCACTGCAGGCTATACCTCCCACCATGTGTCGGTATGGGTTAGTATACCCGCAGCATCGCGCACAACCCCTAGTGTGTGATTAGCCTTGTACTTATAGCATGTAACCATTCTCACTCCCGCACCGCACTGCAGGGTATACCTCCCACCATGTGTCGGTATGGGTTAGTATACCCGCAGCATCGCGCACAACCCCTAGTGTGTGATTAGCCTTGTATTTATAGCATGTAACCATTCTCACTCCCGCACCGCACTGCAGGCTATACCTCCCACCATGTGTCGGTATGGGTTAGTATACCCGCAGCATCGCACACAGCCCCTAGTGTGTGATTAGCCTTGTATTTATAGCATGTAACCATTCTCACTCCCGCACCGCACTGCAGGGTATACCTCCCACCATGTGTCGGTATGGGTTAGTATACCCGCAGCATCGCACACAACCCCTAGTGTGTGATTAGCCTTGTACTTATAGCATGTAGCCATTCTCACTCCCGCACCGCACTGCAGGGTATACCTCCCACCATGTGTCGGTATGGGTTAGTATACCCGCAGCATCGCACACAACCCCTAGTGTGTGATTAGCCTTGTACTTATAGCATGTAGCCATTCTCACTCCCGCACCGCACTGCAGACTATACCTCCCACCATGTGTCTGTATAGCTTAGTATACCCGCAGCATCGCACACAACCCCTAGTGTGTGATTAGCCTTGTACTTATAGCATGTAACCATTCTCACTCCCGCACCGCACTGCAGGGTATACCTCCCACCATGTGTCGGTATGGGTTAGTATACCCGCAGCATCGCACACAACCCCTAGTGTGTGATTAGCCTTGTACTTATAGCATGTAACCATTCTCACTCCCGCACCGCACTGCAGGGTATACCTCCCACCATGTGTCGGTATGGGTTAGTATACCCGCAGCATCGCACACAGCCCCTAGTGTGTGATTAGCCTTGTATTTATAGCATGTAACAATTCTCACTCCCGCACCGCACTGCAGACTATACCTCCCACCATGTGTCGGTATGGGTTAGTATACCCGCAGCATCGCACACAACCCCTAGTGTGTGATTAGCCTTGTATTTATAGCATGTAACCATTCTCACTCCCGCACCGCACTGCAGGCTATACCTCCCACCATGTGTCGATATGGGTTAGTATACCCGCAGCATCGCACACAACCCCTAGTGTGTGATTAGCCTTGTATTTATAGCATGTAACCATTCTCACTCCCGCACCGCACTGCAGACTATACCTCCCACCATGTGTCGGTATGGGTTAGTATACCCGCAGCATCGCACACAGCCCCTAGTGTGTGATTAGCCTTGTACTTATAGCATGTAACCATTCTCACTCCCGCACCGCACTGCAGACTATACCTCCCACCATGTGTCGGTATGGGTTAGTATACCCGCAGCATCGCACACAGCCCCTAGTGTGTGATTAGCCTTGTATTTATAGCATGTAACAATTCTCACTCCCGCACCGCACTGCAGACTATACCTCCCACCATGTGTCGGTATGGGTTAGTATACCCGCAGCATCGCACACAACCCCTAGTGTGTGATTAGCCTTGTACTTATAGCCTGTAACAATTCTCACTCCCGCACCGCACTGCAGACTATACCTCCCACCATGTGTCTGTATAGCTTAGTATGCCCGCAGCATCGCACACAGCCCCTAGTGTGTGATTAGCCTTGTACTTATAGCATGTAACCATTCTCACTCCCGCACCGCACTGCAGACTATACCTCCCACCATGTGTCTGTATAGCTTAGTATACCCGCAGCATCGCACACAGCCCCTAGTGTGTGATTAGCCTTGTACTTATAGCATGTAACCATTCTCACTCCCGCACCGCACTGCAGACTATACCTCCCACCATGTGTCGGTATGGGTTAGTATACCCGCAGCATCGCACACAACCCCTAGTGTGTGATTAGCCTTGTATTTATAGCATGTAACCATTCTCACTCCCGCACCGCACTGCAGGCTATACCTCCCACCATGTGTCGGTATGGGTTAGTATACCCGCAGCATCGCACACAACCCCTAGTGTGTGATTAGCCTTGTATTTATAGCATGTAACCATTCTCACTCCCGCACCGCACTGCAGACTATACCTCCCACCATGTGTCGGTATGGGTTAGTATACCCGCAGCATCGCACACAACCCCTAGTGTGTGATTAGCCTTGTATTTATAGCATGTTACCATTCTCACTCCCGCACCGCACTGCAGGCTATACCTCCCACCATGTGTCGGTATGGGTTAGTATACCCGCAGCATCGCACACAACCCCTAGTGTGTGATTAGCCTTGTATTTATAGCATGTAACCATTCTCACTCCCGCACCGCACTGCAGGCTATACCTCCCACCATGTGTCGGTATGGGTTAGTATACCCGCAGCATCGCACACAACCCCTAGTGTGTGATTAGCCTTGTATTTATAGCATGTTACCATTCTCACTCCCGCACCGCACTGCAGGCTATACCTCCCACCATGTGTCGGTATGGGTTAGTATACCCGCAGCATCGCGCACAACCCCTAGTGTGTGATTAGCCTTGTATTTATAGCATGTAACCATTCTCACTCCCGCACCGCACTGCAGGCTATACCTCCCACCATGTGTCGGTATGGGTTAGTATACCCGCAGCATCGCGCACAACCCCTAGTGTGTGATTAGCCTTGTACTTATAGCATGTAACCATTCTCACTCCCGCACCGCACTGCAGGGTATACCTCCCACCATGTGTCGGTATGGGTTAGTATACCCGCAGCATCGCACACAACCCCTAGTGTGTGATTAGCCTTGTATTTATAGCATGTAACCATTCTCACTCCCGCACCGCACTGCAGGGTATACCTCCCACCATGTGTCGGTATGGGTTAGTATACCCGCAGCATCGCACACAACCCCTAGTGTGTGATTAGCCTTGTACTTATAGCATGTAGCCATTCTCACTCCCGCACCGCACTGCAGGGTATACCTCCCACCATGTGTCGGTATGGGTTAGTATACCCGCAGCATCGCACACAACCCCTAGTGTGTGATTAGCCTTGTGCTTATAGCATGTAACCATTCTCACTCCCGCACCGCACTGCAGACTATACCTCCCACCATGTGTCTGTATAGCTTAGTATACCCGCAGCATCGCACACAACCCCTAGTGTGTGATTAGCCTTGTACTTATAGCATGTAACCATTCTCACTCCCGCACCGCACTGCAGGGTATACCTCCCACCATGTGTCGGTATGGGTTAGTATACCCGCAGCATCGCACACAACCCCTAGTGTGTGATTAGCCTTGTACTTATAGCATGTAACCATTCTCACTCCCGCACCGCACTGCAGGGTATACCTCCCACCATGTGTCGGTATGGGTTAGTATACCCGCAGCATCGCACACAACCCCTAGTGTGTGATTAGCCTTGTACTTATAGCATGTAACCATTCTCACTCCCGCACCGCACTGCAGGGTATACCTCCCACCATGTGTCGGTATGGGTTAGTATACCCGCAGCATCGCACACAGCCCCTAGTGTGTGATTAGCCTTGTATTTATAGCATGTAACAATTCTCACTCCCGCACCGCACTGCAGACTATACCTCCCACCATGTGTCGGTATGGGTTAGTATACCCGCAGCATCGCACACAACCCCTAGTGTGTGATTAGCCTTGTATTTATAGCATGTAACAATTCTCACTCCCGCACCGCACTGCAGACTATACCTCCCACCATGTGTCGGTATGGGTTAGTATACCCGCAGCATCGCACACAGCCCCTAGTGTGTGATTAGCCTTGTACTTATAGCATGTAACAATTCTCACTCCCGCACCGCACTGCAGACTATACCTCCCACCATGTGTCTGTATAGCTTAGTATACCCGCAGCATCGCACACAGCCCCTAGTGTGTGATTAGCCTTGTACTTATAGCATGTAACCATTCTCACTCCCGCACCGCACTGCAGACTATACCTCCCACCATGTGTCTGTATAGCTTAGTATACCCGCAGCATCGCACACAGCCCCTAGTGTGTGATTAGCCTTGTACTTATAGCATGTAACCATTCTCACTCCCGCACCGCACTGCAGGACTATACCTCCCACCATGTGTCGGTATGGGTTAGTATACCCGCAGCATCGCACACAACCCCTAGTGTGTGATTAGCCTTGTATTTATAGCATGTAACCATTCTCACTCCCGCACCGCACTGCAGGCTATACCTCCCACCATGTGTCGGTATGGGTTAGTATACCCGCAGCATCGCACACAACCCCTAGTGTGTGATTAGCCTTGTATTTATAGCATGTAACCATTCTCACTCCCGCACCGCACTGCAGGCTATACCTCCCACCATGTGTCGGTATGGGTTAGTATACCCGCAGCATCGCACACAACCCCTAGTGTGTGATTAGCCTTGTATTTATAGCATGTAACCATTCTCACTCCCGCACCGCACTGCAGGCTATACCTCCCACCATGTGTCGGTATGGGTTAGTATACCCGCAGCATCGCACACAACCCCTAGTGTGTGTGATTAGCCTTGTATTTATAGCATGTAACCATTCTCACTCCCGCACCGCACTGCAGGCTATACCTCCCACCATGTGTCGGTATGGGTTAGTATACCCGCAGCATCGCACACAACCCCTAGTGTGTGATTAGCCTTGTATTTATAGCATGTAACCATTCTCACTCCCGCACCGCACTGCAGGCTATACCTCCCACCATGTGTCGGTATGGGTTAGTATACCCGCAGCATCGCACACAACCCCTAGTGTGTGATTAGCCTTGTATTTATAGCATGTAACCATTCTCACTCCCGCACCGCACTGCAGGCTATACCTCCCACCATGTGTCGGTATGGGTTAGTATACCCGCAGCATCGCACACAGCCCCTAGTGTGTGATTAGCCTTGTATTTATAGCATGTAACCATTCTCACTCCCGCACCGCACTGCAGACTATACCTCCCACCATGTGTCGGTATGGGTTAGTATACCCGCAGCATCGCACACAACCCCTAGTGTGTGATTAGCCTTGTACTTATAGCATGTAACCATTCTCACTCCCGCACCGCACTGCAGACTATACCTCCCACCATGTGTCGGTATGGGTTAGTATACCCGCAGCATCGCACACAACCCCTAGTGTGTGATTAGCCTTGTATTTATAGCATGTAACCATTCTCACTCCCGCACCGCACTGCAGGCTATACCTCCCACCATGTGTCGGTATGGGTTAGTATACCCGCAGCATCGCACACAACCCCTAGTGTGTGATTAGCCTTGTATTTATAGCATGTAACCATTCTCACTCCCGCACCGCACTGCAGACTATACCTCCCACCATGTGTCGGTATGGGTTAGTATACCCGCAGCATCGCACACAGCCCCTAGTGTGTGATTAGCCTTGTACTTATAGCATGTAACCATTCTCACTCCCGCACCGCACTGCAGACTATACCTCCCACCATGTGTCGGTATGGGTTAGTATACCCGCAGCATCGCACACAGCCCCTAGTGTGTGATTAGCCTTGTACTTATAGCATGTAACCATTCTCACTCCCGCACCGCACTGCAGACTATACCTCCCACCATGTGTCGGTATGGGTTAGTATACCCGCAGCATCGCACACAACCCCTAGTGTGTGATTAGCCTTGTATTTATAGCATGTAACCATTCTCACTCCCGCACCGCACTGCAGGCTATACCTCCCACCATGTGTCGGTATGGGTTAGTATACCCGCAGCATCGCACACAACCCCTAGTGTGTGATTAGCCTTGTATTTATAGCATGTAACCATTCTCACTCCCGCACCGCACTGCAGACTATACCTCCCACCATGTGTCGGTATGGGTTAGTATACCCGCAGCATCGCACACAACCCCTAGTGTGTGATTAGCCTTGTATTTATAGCATGTTACCATTCTCACTCCCGCACCGCACTGCAGGCTATACCTCCCACCATGTGTCGGTATGGGTTAGTATACCCGCAGCATCGCACACAACCCCTAGTGTGTGATTAGCCTTATATTTATAGCATGTAACCATTCTCACTCCCGCACCGCACTGCAGGCTATACCTCCCACCATGTGTCGGTATGGGTTAGTATACCCGCAGCATCGCACACAACCCCTAGTGTGTGATTAGCCTTGTATTTATAGCATGTTACCATTCTCACTCCCGCACCGCACTGCAGGCTATACCTCCCACCATGTGTCGGTATGGGTTAGTATACCCGCAGCATCGCACACAGCCCCTAGTGTGTGATTAGCCTTGTATTTATAGCATGTAACCATTCTCACTCCCGCACCGCACTGCAGGCTATACCTCTCACCATGTGTCGGTATGGGTTAGTATACCCGCAGCATCGCACACAACCCCTAGTGTGTGATTAGACTTGTATTTATAGCATGTAACCATTCTCACTCCCGCACCGCACTGCAGGCTATACCTCCCACCATGTGTTGCTGCACGGTATTTATTCCGTCACATAAAAATTAGTGATGATCATGTCTAACTACCATAGCAACTGGTAGATATAATACATTCTTAACTTAATAATAACTTCACTTTTATTTACAGCACGATATGGCAGGACTGGTGATTCATAGTCCACAATGTCATTAGACGTTTTTGGAGGTTGGTAAAATCGGACTGTTAAATAATTTACCATATCAAGTAATCAAACATTTTACAAGTTTTATTGATGTATTCTTACACTAAATATAGGCATTTGACTAAATATATTACAAAAAGTTAAAAGAGTACGTTGGTTTACAACCACTCAATTTAGTTCGATCGAAGAAATGCACGCGTTAATTTAGTCTAAATGTTAGTAAATTAACTTACAAAAATCTAAGTATATGGTCTCATAAAGAAAACGTGACAAATTGTTTCTACGAGATGAAATTAACAACTGTTCTTTGAAGAAATTAACATAGTAATACAAATTCACTTACATTCATACCACATAGTCATAGTCATAAGTGATGTTTAATTTATAATATAAAACAAAAGATTTTTAAGACACATAGTCGAAATTGTTTATATAATTTATTTAAAATTCCACAACTTTAAGCAAGACAAAAAAACTAATTAATCATGCAAAGATAGTGAAAAACGCTTTTATTGTTTTAACTTAACAAACCGAATTTAAAATAATATTGCGTCAATGAGAACGTAAAAGCTGTGGTTTTGTAATCTAGAAATGATGTTAATGAGTATTAGTTACATTACTCCGTATATTGACAACAGTTGACATTCTGAACATCGATACATTATTGGCTAATATCGCAGCAACCGTTACTATGCTTATAGGTTACTGCCATTATTAAATTGCCCAATTATACTGTACGTAACACACAAAAGATCGTCTATTTATCCTTTGGAACTCTACAGAGTATGTAAAACAAGTAAATCCATAGTAATAGAAAATGTAACAACTTAGGACAAAGTAAATGAAACATTTCTTATACCCGACTTGGGTTCATTACCATTTTCTTTCCTCCACAGCATTTGCAGAAAGAAATGCAAATGCTGTTATTTTTCTTAGCGTGTAGTACACAGTTAGATTTGATCCAGACAAATGTGAAGTACATATTTCGTGAAACAATAGCGTAAAAGAACAGAAAATTTAAATATGAGCCAAGTATTACGCGGGTCTGTTGTCCCCCGCCTCCGACATAAAACACTTTACATTTGAATAACAAAAGCCGGTATCAAGAAAGAGATCGCATTGACCCAGTAATATAACGTCTCAATTCCTCGCCCAATTATTTAATTTAATACAGTCATTTCCATGACAAGGCGAATGTAGATGACGAGTTCCCGCCGCGCTGGAAGCAAATTGTATTGTTTCACTGGAAATTATTGTACATAGTGGTCTTGAATGCTCTTAAGTTTCCAGGAAAGGTAGGCTGGCACTGTTATGGCTGGCACTGGATGCAGATTTTCTACCTCACGATTATGAGCCAAGAATGTTGTACCTCTATATTGTACATCACTGCCATATCAGACAGGTTAGTAGGGTTCAGAAATTAGTGGAAGTGAACAGTATCGTTTCTATTTCAAAGTAGTTCGTCGAACCAAATAATTCCAGTTTATGCATGAATAATTATATACACACAACCTTTTTTGAAAACCTTGAAATCCTCCTAAATTTGTTCAGTTCAAAATCATTGAAGTTTATTATCGTTGGTGACTTCAATATCGACGCGATGGATCGCACCAACCCCCTGACCCAGCGGTTTCGCGATATTCTTGCTTCTTTCGGTTTAAACTGGTCCGTGAACTCACCAACAACAGTGACCGCCACATCGAGCACAGCCATCGACAACGTCATCACAAATGTTCCTGATGTTTCGGTCTCTGTGATGAACGCGGCCATCTCTGACCACTTCGCGCAGGAAGCCATTTTCACAAAATCCAAACAAAAATCTGAACCTCCCGCCATGAAAACAAAACGAGATTTAAAAGCTGCAAATGTAAATCTTTTCAAAAAATATCTCGAGAAAGAATCATGGTCTTTCTTGGATTCTTTTGACTGAGTAGAGGACGCCTTCAACGCATTTCTTGGCAAAGTAATTTTCATTTTAAACATCACTTGCCCGTTCAAAAATTTCAAAGAGCGTATCAAAGAGGGCAAGAATACCTGGATTACCCAGGATATTCTTGAACTAAGAGAAAGGCTCATGTTTTACCATTCGATATATGTCAAGACTGAAAATGAAGAGTTCAAAAACTTTTTTCGCAATTACAAACAAAATTATCGAAAAGAAATAAAGAAAGCCAAGGCACGAGACGTCGAAGACCAATTACAACAATCAGAAAACTTTTCAAAAAGCGCGTGGAACATCATTAATAGCAGCAAAAATCAACCACAATTTTCCAAATTCTCGGTTCCGACACTAAAAACAATAAATGACACAATTGACGATCCCTTTAAAGTGGCAAGTGAATTTAACACATTTTTCTCGACCGTAGCTGAACCAGATAACTCGTTTATCTTGGACAGCTCTCGCGAAGAGCCATTGACGGGACCGGTCTCATCTATGGTTCTTTTTCCTGTAGGTGAGGCTGAGATGGCCCGTATCGTGCAAGATCTGAGACCAAAAAAGTCTTGCGACATCAACGGAATGTCTGTATGGTTAATCAAAAGGTGCTTCAAGCACTTTTTGACACCAATCACAAAATTGATTAATCTCTCTTTTGCATAAGGCGTTTTCCCCTATGCATTGAAAACAGCCAAAGTCATTCCAATTTTCAAGAAAGACGATCCTTGCATCTCAAGCAATTATCGTCCGATTTCCATCCTCCCAGTTTTCAGCAAAATTTTTGAAAAAGCATTTCTCAAACAATTCGAAAAATTTTTGAACCGTTACGAAATTCTTTGTCCCGAACAATTCGGGTTCAGGAAAAACAAATCGACAATCGATGCTGTAACGGATCTCATTTACAATGTTGTCGATGGCCTGGAAAGGAGAGAACATGTGCTAAGCATATTCCTCGACCTTTCCAAAGCTTTTGACTGTGTGCATCATGCAAAACTGATGCACCAGTTGTGGACAAGTGGTATTCGGGGTCTGCCGCACGACTGGCTCTCGTCTTATCTTCAGGATAGAGAGCAGTGCGTACAGATCGCGAATGCCATGTCAAGCAAAGTGAAAATGCCCTATGGGGTCCCTCAGGGATCAATATTAGGGCCAGTCCTTTCATAATTTACGTCAATAGGTTGACGTCATCAATCCAGAATGGAAAGGTGATCCAATACGCTGACGACACGACTCTCTGCATCAGATCAAAAGCAAAACACGATCTCGAAGTGAAGGCATTTATTGAGTTGAATTCATGCATCGAGCATTTCTCAAAACTCAATCTGAAAACAAACAGCTCGAAATCAAACATCATGAATTTTTGCCTCCGGCAGCAACAAGACCAAGAACTACGGCCTGCAGTGATGGTGGACGATGTTCTTCTTGATGAAGCTGAATCCATTAAGTTCCTTGGAATGCACCTTGACCGAGGACTGACATGGGACGATCACATTGAAAAGGTTTGCTCCAAGGTTGCCTCGGGCATTTTTGTCCTGCGCAATCTTGCAAAATTTTGTTCTTTGGATGTATTGAAAACAGCATATTTTGGCCTGATACATCCACATTTGACTTACGGCTTGAGACTGTGGGGCAGCTGTTCTAAGTACAAATTCGAAAGAGTATTTAGAACTCAAAAGAAAGCTGTCAGAATTCTTTCAAAATTGAACCCCAGAGAGTCGTGTAAAGATTCCTTTAGGGAGCTTGGATTGCTGACTTTACCCTGCCTCTATATTCTCGATGTCGCCCTGTACTGTAGACTCAAATGTGAGTTACTGCAGGGTAGGGACGTCCATCAGTACGAGACTAGAGGCAGGGACAACTTTAGAATCGACCAACACAGAACAATTGCTTTTGAACACTTGCCGTCACAAGTTGGTGTCAGAATAATCAATAGGCTCCCTGAAGTTATCAAACAACTCGATGATCCAAAAAAATTCAAAGCTCGTCTAAAACACCTCCTGGTATCAAAGGCATTTTATTCTGTTGATGAGTTCATGATGGGCCGCTGGGATGAAAATTTTGAAAATTAAGAGCAACGAGAAAAATCCCTGGTTCTGATTATTGCCTTTCATTAAATAATAATTTTAGTTGACAAATCATCAAATAACTGATGTATTTTTTGTACCATTACTGACGCTTGCAATGCAATTGTTGTAAATTGTTTTTATGCAATAAAGGAATATTATTATTATTATTATTAATGTCATCTTTACCCTTTGTTCTCCACAAGACCTACTTGTTCTTTGACACCTACGCTGACGCCGTAGCAGGAACGTTCACTGAAAGGGAAAATGAAAATGGACGCTCTCCTAACCAAAAAAACTCAATTGTCGACACTTGTTTAAAGAAAGGTTAGGAGAAACTTTGGATCAAGTTAAAAATTTAGAAAAATACCCAACTCAAAATTTGCCAAAATTTCAAAAGTTTTCTAATTCAAAACAAACTGAAAAGTTTATATTGGTACATCAAAACGCCCAATGTGCAACCAATAAAATAGATGAGCTAATGCTCATGTGCGACGAACTCAAACCTGATGTATTTGTTGTCTCGGAACACGGTTTCAGAACTGAAACAATAATTTTTTTAAAAATTCAAAATTATGAATTGGCATCAAATTTTTGTCGAACGCACTTTAAAGGGGGCGGTGTGGCAATTTTCGTGAAAGCACCATTGAAGTTTGAAAATTTCAAAATTAATCACATTACCGATTTAAACTTTGAGGCCAGTGGTGTTAAGATCGTATCTAACACTCTTGGAAAAAATCAATCGTAGGGTTGTATAGATCACCCAATGGATGTGCCGAATCTTTTTTTACAAACCTCGAAAATCTTATAAATTGTCTTTTCTTAAACTCATCGAAATTTACTATAATTGGCGATCTAAATATCAACGTTTTGGATCCCACCGACCCCCTGACCCAGCGGCTGCGGGATGTTTTAAGCCCATTTAATCTAAATTGGTCCGTGAACTCCCCAACACGAGTGACTGCTATGACGAGTACTGCCATCGACAACGTCATTACAAACATTCCTAACGTCACGGTCTCTGTTTTGAATACGGCTGTCTCCGATCACTTTGCGCAGGAGGTTGTGATACATGGATGTAAAATAGAAACTCAAAAATCATCTTTTAAAATTAAAAGAGCTTTCAATTTCCAAAACATTTCCTCAAGTTATAGGCTTTATAAGCTCAGGATAAATATGTTACATTGATATTTAAAAAACATATAATTGGCAAAAACAGAAAGTAAATGATTAAATACCCGTATTTTATAACATGATCACCATCCTCACAACGACACTGTCGTGGTTTACAGCGGCCACACATGAACTGTTGCACAGAGTGAAATGCATTTGACATCAATAGGTGTTACATACAAGCTTTGACTGATATCCGCCGATTTCAATACTCCAGGGAGTCCGTTGATTAGCTTCCCTCCGACTCGTCATGGCAATTATTTGAATACCGAAGTTCTGTGCTGCACAACGCGATAGCAGTTCCTATCCATTCTGTTCTAATTAAATCGGCATTGTATGACTACATAAACGCAGACGCGTGCAGATTGCGACCGAGTATTCAGAACAATATCGTACCAGTAATATCAGTCCATAGCTGAAAATAAAGATAAACACTGTTCTACTAATGACTATTAGAATAGCGTTAACTTGAAATATTGCATGCAACTTAGCGAAGCCTGTTCTGCAAAATGAGCTGTGGCTGTGGCGTACTTCTCTCTTATATTAAATATCATCAGGTGATGGTCTATAAACGTGCAATAATACATGCAACTTAGCGAAGCCTGTGGCGTACTTTTCTCTTATATATTAAATTTCATCAGGTGATGGTCTATAAACGTGCAATAATACATGCAACTTAGCGAAGCCTGTGGCGTACTTTTCTCTTATATTAAATTTCATCAGGTGATGGTCTATAAAAGTGCAATAATACATGCAACTTACCGAAGCCTGTGGCGTACTTTTCTCTTATATTAAATTTCATCAGGTGATGGTCTATAAACGTACAATATTGCACTGATGTTGAATGTAACAAAGACAGACAGTAACAAAAAGATCTTACCAATATTCTGAAAAATATGCTTTTAATATTTTTATGCATGTAAACCCCAAATATACTTCCTTCATTACTCATACATGAGGAGAACATTAATTTTGAGCTTGTTTTCATCCCGACCTAAAATCAAATATACCGTGTGCCCTAAAGTCAATAACTCGGTAACGTGCTACGGGAATCTTACCTTTTCTCTACTAACCATGGTCGCTAACGCTCAGCCAGTCACCTTCATTAAAGGATTAAAGTCAGTACACAAACATGTTGAACCTTGCTCACAATAAACAGAAACAACGGGTATCGCAGGAGAACACAAGACTTACTGCAAATTGGTTCCGCAACTGATAATGTGACAATGTGTTTACCTTTTCTCTACTAACCTTGGTCGCTAACGCTCACCCAGTCACCTTCATTAAAGGATTAAAGTCAGCACACGAACATGTTGAACCTTGCTCACAATAAACAGAAACAACGGGTATCGCAGGAGAAAACAAGACTTACTGCAAATTGGTTCCGCAACTGATAATGTGACAATGTGTTTACCTTTTCTCTACTAACCTTGGTCGCTAACGCTCAGCCAGTCACCTTCATTAAAGGATTAAAGTCAGTACACAAACATGTTGAACCTTGCTCACAATAAACAGAAACAACGGGTATCGCAGGAGAACACAAGACTTACTGCAAATTGGTTCCGCAACTGATAATGTGACAATGTGTTTACCTTTTCTCTACTAACCTTGGTCGCTAACGCTCACCCAGTCACCTTCATTAAAGGATTAAAGTCAGCACACGAACATGTTGAACCTTGCTCACAATAAACAGAAACAACGGGTATCGCAGGAGAAAACAAGACTTACTGCAAATTGGTTCCGAAACTGATAATGTGACAATGTGTTTACCTTTTCTCTACTAACCTTGGTCGCTAACGCTCAGCCAGTCACCTTCATTAAAGGATTAAAGTCAGCACACGAACATGTTGAACCTTGCTCACAATAAACAGAAACAACGGGTATCGCAGGAGAACACAAGACTTACTGCAAATTGGTTCCGCAACTGATAATGTGACAATGTGTTTACCTTTTTCTGCTAACTTATGCTTTTTGTTTCTCCTTTCTTTGTACGAGGACAGTGTACGATACACTCGTGGTAGCTTGATATTGTTATTTTACAACACTTGAACTGTACCTATAACATATACACACATCCACAGACAGTCCAACTCCACCATATTTTAATACCTTATATTTTAATATCTCTTTTTATAATATTAAGTTTAATGCCTGGTATCTGTATTACAATTGGATTTAGTGTTTGTACTATTGGATATCAATGGTAAAGTCACCATTTGAACAAAGCCTAGATTTTGTAGAAACTTGTAGATTTTTATCATCATCATCATCATCGTCAGACGTTTCCGTTCTCACGGGTCGTCGTACACAGCCTCCTCCACTTTAGTCTATCCTTCCAGGTCTCCTCTTCATCCACCTGTATTTTCTGTAGTCCCCTTCTCTCTATGTCTTTCCACACTTGGTCCTCCCATCTTCCTCTCGGTCTTCCTCTTGGTCTTCTTCCTCCTTCCTCCTTCTCCAGTGCTATTCTAGGCATTCTATTATCTCCCATCCTCTTCACATGCCCCATCCACTGTATTCTTCTTCCTTCCATTGTCTCTTGCAGTGAAACTACCTTCAATCTTTCTCTGGTTATTTCGTTCCTTATTCTATCTCTTCTTGTAGTCTTCTCTATCCCTCTTAAAAATCTCATTTCTGCAGCTTGCAATCTGCTTAAATCATTTTTAGTCCACGTCCACGTCTCTGCTCCATATAATAAAATTGGTTGGAAATAAGATTTATACATCAATACTTTTGATTCTTTCCCAATGTTCCAACTCCACACAATCTTCTTCACCATATTGAAAAACTTTCCACTCTTCCATATTCTGTTTCCTATCTCTTCTCTTATTGTGCCCCTATCTGTTATGATACTTCCTAAATAACAGAATTCCTTCACCTTTTCAAGTCTTTTTCCTTCAACTAACACGTCTTTGTTATTTCCATCCCTTCTCTCTACTTTCATTACTTTACATTTTTGTATGTTCATCTCTAAACCATATTTCTTCGCCACTTTTGCCCATTTGTTTAACTCTCGTTCTAACTCTTCTTCCCTATTTTCCTATATCATTATGTCATCCGCATATGCTATTGTCTTAAGTTCTTCTGCTCCTCTGTTTCCTTGTACTTCTATAATAATTTCATCCATTATAATATTGAAAAGGAAAGGTGACAATATGCTTCCCTGCCTTACTCCTCTCTCTGTTTTAAAAGTTTCTGTATTTTTGTAGATTTTTATAGTAATGCAAATCCAATTTTATTACCCAAACTTTTTTTACTCTACTTCTACTTGATTCATTCATAAAGTATTTTTGTTTAGACCTATTCGTTGAGCTGATTCTAAAATGGTATTTAATACAACCCTTTTTCATAAAAACTAAATGTGTTTAGTAAAAATATAATGATCTACGTGCATAAAATTCGTAATAGCCAATAATTATAAATGTATATATAAAAATTTATAGAACGGCACACAAAAATATATTTATTTTTTGTAACAAATTGAATAAGGGAAGCTAAATTTTGGTTGATCTTAATAACTATACCAATAAAAATTAAATTACAGATTTATTTGATACATTTTTAATTACCAGATTACTAAGAAGTGTTTAATGAAACTAATCAAATCATCAGTCATTAGCGACTTATAACACTAGCGTTTAAGAAATATTACTTAATAACAGACCTAATATTTGTTTCATCACTTACATAATAAATGAACTTTACAACCATAGGCTGATGCAGTTGAATACAATTTAACACAAGATCTATCGAAGTTACAAGAAAAACTGCAGTTGACACAAAAATTTAAAAGTTGATGCTTAGACGGCGATAAAGAAACTTTACTTGTTTCTACCAGACTTTACTTGTCACTTATTCAGCCCTTCTAGGAAACTTCAAATGAAATAAAGTTCTAATTTCATATTTTATAATATTTATGTCCCTTAAATTTACTGCTGCATATTTCAGACTAATTCTCTTTCAAAACATTAAAAGAATAAACACATTTAAAATGGTGGCAATTTCAAAATATCAAAAGTTTAATAACTTGAATATGAATACATCAATAAAAATAAACAATAATTCTTTTTAATGGCAACGATATTACTGAGAATTAGTTCAATATACGAACTTGATAGACCATTAAACGTACAAAATTTCAGTTAGATATTTCAAATACATCCTGATATATAAATGTATACGTCTATTCCATTACGACAGACAGACATTCATCAAGACGGTACCATACACTACACGACAAAATTATATATCATAACACACCCGCAAGCGCGCGCGCTCACACACACACACACACACACACACACACACACACACACACACACACACACACACACACACACACACAAAACATGGTATAGCATAACCTGGTAAAATGTTGGATACTAATTATAGGACATCCCGTATACTTTTTAATACAAACTTCCGTTATTTCAATATTTTAACGCTTTTAATTGAATTACGATCTATTACGTTGGAGATAAATTAAATTTTCAATATGAACACGTTTTGTAAGTTGGATATGAAAGGCGAGTTGCCAAATACTGTCACTAATACATCGTAAAATGGCTGCTTGTAAACCTTCTTTAAGTTAATAAGTTTGCACCTAAAACTCAAAACAGTAAGTAACAAGGATAAATATAAGGCAAAGTTAGAGTCAATTAGCAATTCTTGAGCATACGAGGTACACAACAGTACACAAATATAGGCTACCAGATCAGAAGTAAGCGGATTTTACCAAAATACCGATCATCGGTTACGAAAAAAGCAAGAATTAGGAGTTAAAAAGCACAAAAATTGTTGGGAATATTTAAATTTCTCAACCAGCGAAACTTACCAATTATCAGGTCAACTCGGTGACGTTTCGAGAGCCATACTATGAAACTCTAAAATATTAGAAAAATAGACCAATAACTATGTTTACAGTACACAACTGTTTTAGTGCGGCCTTGCCATCGAGTAGAAACAGAATAGGGGAGAGATAAGCAGACCTATACAGATTAAAAACAAGTAAAATACAAAATATAACTTTTCTAAAACCTTTTATACCGAGAGCTTACTAGTCCAGGACTTGATCTGTCTGACAGCAATCTCATAGTCTAGTACTGCTTTAATTACAATTTCAAAGTGATTTAAATGTACAAAAATAACGTGTGTGAGTCAACCGGCCCAGCGGAATAACGATTTACAAGTGATCGTCGATACACAAAAGTTGAAAACTGACACAGCTGGTACAACAGGTAAAAGCATGTGTAGCAAATCTGTTGTTTGTTTCACATACAGATTTAAATGTACAAAAGTAACGTGTGTGAGTCAACCGGCCCAGCGGAATAACGATTTACAAGTGATCGTCGATACACAAAAGTTGAAAACTGACACAGCTAGTACAACAGGTAAAAGCATGTGTAGCAAATCTGTTGTTTGTTTCACATACAGATTTAAATGTACAAAAGCAACGTGTGTGAGTCAACAGGCCCAGCGGAATAACGATTTACAAGTGATCGTCGATACACAAAAGTTGAAAACTGACACAGCTAGTACAACAGGTAAAAGCATGTGTAGCAAATCTGTTGTTTGTTTCACATACAGATTTAAATGTACAAAAGCAACGTGTGTGAGTCAACAGGCCCAGCGGAATAACGATTTACAAGTGATCGTCGATACACAAAAGTTGAAAACTGACACAGCTAGTACAACAGGTAAAAGCATGTGTAGCAAATCTGTTGTTTGTTTCACATACAGATTAACTGGAATTTTAACGCTTATTGTCGAGAACGAAACTGCACACTTAGACAAAAGGTACCAGAACATTCAGCCTTTGTCCCAGAGCAGCATTAGTTTATTGAATTTATTGATTTTACCCGGTAAAGGTGTATTTTAATATCACTTTTATCAAATGAAAGCTCAATAAAAATTCCTTCCGTTGATGTATGCTCTGACAGAATTATTTATAACACTGCAATAACATTCTGTTTACTCGTAAAATTCGTAAATACTGTTGCTACTCTAGATTATTATAACGTTGTAATTTTACATTTTTATTTCAATTGAACTATATTATTTATATCCTTGTTTATACATTTTAATACGATACTGATTTCTGTTGTTATTTTTTCTCAAACTGAAAACTTTTATTAATGCCACTATTATGTTTGATAAGAGAGAAATTATTGGGTTATATTGAATGCTATTTCCGAATAATATCATACACCGAGAACCCCTCGCTGTTATACACAATCTCAAACCGAGGAAATATATACAAAGGAATGATAACAGGATTACTAACATTCGCCATTTTTAAGTTAAAAATAGAACTTCGGATCAAGGACTAGCATGTACTCTCTTCTTCAAGCATGCATTTTTGTGCATGTTTTCCCACACAACAATGCATTTCTTGCGTCTTTGACACCTCAAAAAAGATATCAAATAGTAGTTCTACTTTTGTAAAAAAAAACAATGGAAAATTTTAAAAATCCTTGAATCCTCTAACCTTCCCTTTATTGGAGCGATAAGACAATGAGGATATATCTTCATCTGGAATACACTGATTGGCTACTGGGAAATGTTCAATTTAGCTCCATTTCACCTTCCTTTTATTGAAGCGATAAGACAATGAGGATACATCTTCATCTGGAATACACTGATTGGCTACTGGGAAATGTTCAATTTAGCTCCATTTCACCTTCCTTTTATTGAAGCGATAAGAAAAAAAGGATATATCTTCATCTGGAATACACTGATTTACTGGGAAATGTTGAATTTAGCTCCATTTCACCTTTGCTTTTATAATTTTCCAGAAGAACGCGGACATCAGATTTCAGGAGTCAAGACTGTGACGATGGCAGATTTCAGTGCTACACTACTCAGAAGGTGAATTGAAGGTAAACTAATCATTCACTACTAATCCTACAATATTGTATCCGACAGGGCTTTGAGAGGATGATACAAGTTTTAACTCATTTACTTTTGTAGAATCAACACACGAAATGTGGCTATATATCTCCGAAAATACATCGCGTTAAATAGACACATAGCCTTTATAATAAAAGATATACAATTTTTATAGGTGGTCATTAGGAAAATTTCTACACAAAAATAAAATGATATAAAAAGTATTTGCATTACGACGGATAATATACTAAATAGATTCGACAAGCAAAAGGAAAATAGAACTAGGCGTCCTCGGTTAAAACATAAAGTGAGTTTGCCGGTACCAGTGAACATTTGTACAAAACATGTCTAGAAAGTTACATGAGAATGTATTATGTAACTCTTGTTTGGTATTTTAGGAAGAATATTCCTTGAACGTAGACAAAACATTTATAAATACAACTGTTAGTCGTTCGTTGTACCATATATTTGTTTGTCTTCTTACTTTCAAGTTCATAATGACATATAGTTTATGGTATAGCATTGCATATGGACACGGTTATTTATTCGATTAAATGTCCTACTTTTTAAAAGGTTTTAAAATGGAACGCTGTTTAAAATATTTAATTTAAAATTGTTCGATTTCAGATTTAAAAAAGTAAAAGTTTGTTATAACATACTAGCTGTTTCCCGCGGTTTCGCACGCTTTACCTAAACTTTGCCCGTGTATTTGCACTTCTGATTCATGCACGTACATGTATTTTATTATAAAGCGGTCTAAAAGACAAGCTTTAAGTTCAACCATATATTTATCATAAAGACAAACATATATCCTAACATAGTGCCTTCAAATAGTCTTTGGCAAATTAATACACGTAACTGTCACGTACTTGTAGTTTATAATGTGCTGGCGGTTTGAAAACTTTTATATTTTGCAGCGCCACCTCGTGGTGAGTTTTATTAATGAGTATAGCATATAAACCTTCTCCGTCGAAAAGTACACATACATTCAAATTTTCATAATGATCGGTCAAATAGTGTACGATTCCATAAAGGACAAACACACAAACATTCATTTATATATATATGTATATATATAAATATATATAGATAACTTACACAGATAACTGTTTCGCGAAACCGATGGTACTCGATAAGAGAAAATATTCACCTTAGATTGAATACCGAATATTAAGCATTCACATGTTAAAGTAATGGCACTAAATATTAATAGAGAACAGTTCGGTACCCGGGAAGAGGGACCTCAATGCAGATGAATGGGTGCTGACAGAGGACATATTTGGTGATAATTAACTGCCGCTAGTTAGCGTGTTGACCGGCCCAGGTATTGTGGCTGAACTGACCATTGTCGGCCAGAACATAATGGCGGCAACACCACAACAATGGGAGACACCATGTGTTCATTAGACCCGTCACCATATGTTGTTCCACAACTGGTAACGTGTTGAGCGGCACAGGTATTGTGGCTGAACTGACCATTGTCTGCCAGAACATAATGGCGGCAACACCACAACAATAGGAGACACCATGTGTTCATTAGACCCGTCACCATATGCTGTTCCACAACTGGTAACGTGTTGACCGGCCCAGGTATTGTGGCTGAAATGACCATTGTCTGCCAGAACATAATGGCGGCAACACCACAACAATAGGAGACACCATGTGTTCATTAGACCCGTCACCATATGCTGTTCCACAACTGGTAACGTGTTGAACGGCCCAGGTATTGTGGCTGAAATGATCATTGTCAGCTCGAAATAATGGTGGCAATATCATAAGAATTGGAGACACGATGTGGTCATTAGACCTGGCATTATAAGATGTTCTGCACGTCGAATGGATTTTGAACTGATATTTTTGTCTATTGTTAAGAGGTTTTCGTTCAAACTCGGGTATGTGTACTTTTTTTACGGAGAGTATACAGGGTGACAATTAAGTCTGGAACCTCTTTTTTCATTTTTAAACCACAATATAAAAAATACCAAAGTTCACACGTGCTTACTGGTGATAGTAACGCACACATCTGCCCAATTACCGACCGGATAATCCCTTTGGGGGACGGTCCACAAGGAGTCAGACAAAATTCTTAAATAGCAGCATAGGTCAAGTTTGGTATCAAATTAAAGGTCTCACTTAGCAGAGTACGATTCTGCAAACAGGATTTCAAAAGGTGGATTCATTCAGTAGTTATAGCTGTTTGTATTTTAAAACTATTGCTCCTACTTAAGAATTTTGTCTGACTCCTTGTGGACCGTCCCCCAAAGGGATTATCCGGTCGGTAATTGGGCAGATGTGTGCTTTACTATAGAATAAAATTGAATATGATTTATTTTTGAAACTATTACAATAACACATTATATACAATGGTATACAAAATGTAATAAATCAATAAAGTGACCAAAACAACCAAATGTATACACAATGTACAAACCTAATGAGCAAACTTAAATAAAAATTTAACATTCTTGTAAATAAAATTAAAACAAAAACACTCGTAAATTAAAAGAAATATTTTCAAAAATGACTAGGACCTCTAGAGGCAAGTGTCTGTGGAGAGGTTCCTTTTATAACAAAAATCTTTTTTAGTTCAAAGGAAATTTCAACAAAACTTATAAGCTCTAAAAAGAATGTATTACAAGTGTGCTGCTGCAGTAACAAAGCAAATGAAAATCCACTGAAATAAATTCAAACTAAAATTTACTGTTACCTTCTTTAATTAACTAGGAATCTATGCAGAGAAGAAAATCTAATTTATCAAAACCCAATAACCACTTCTTTAATGTTTTTGAAAATAACTTTATATTCTCACAACTAATAATTGAAGAAATTATACTAAACATTTTAGGTCCCAAAAAACAATAACTATTTGAAAAAAATGCTAAGTTAGGCTTTGGAACTGGTATTGGTTCTTGCTTTCTTAATTTGTTTTTGTAACTATTTTTTAATTCTGGTAAATTGCCACTTATGACATAAAATATTTTTAAAACTTTATAAAAAAATATATATTTAAGGGGAAGAATATTTAAATCAACAAAAAGAGGAAAAGATTTCTCCATTCTTCGTTTTCGTTTAATCAACCTTATAACATTTCTCTGGGCTTAATAACGTGTTATTTTTTGAAAACCACCACTGCAGTGCTTTAAGGTCTGAATTCATCTCTTGCTCTATATCATCCCAATTATTTTTTACGTACAATAAAGCTGTATCGTCTGCAAAAGATGTAATATTTCCATTTAAATTTGAATCACAAAGATCATTTATGTAGATTATAAAAAGTACTGGGCCTAAAACCGACCCTTGAGGTACGCCACATTGTATAAACCCGAAGTCACTAAAAGAATTATTAATTTTGACACATTGTTTTCTCTTTGTTAAATAGCTACAAGTATTTTTTTTTACTTTGTAAAAGAATTGTGTGATCTACAGTATCAAACGCTTTTTTAATATCTAAAAATAAAACTTTCTGCCCTGAATTTATTCCTGTATACACATTATCCATGAAGCTTTTTAATGCTGCTTCATTATTTAAACCTTTCCTAAAACCAAATTGATTGTTGCTGAAAAAATTTGTTTTTTCTAGAAATTTAATTAGCTTTTTCTTCATTAACTTTTCAAACACTTTAGCAAAGGTAGAAAGTAAAGAGATTGGTCTGTAGTTATTACAGTCGGTCATTAGGCCACTCTTATGTAAGGGAATCACTACAGCTGTTTTTAAAATTTCTGGAAAAATACCTTTTTAAAAACTTAAATTTACTAATTACAATAAAACGTTTACTAATTTTGGGTATATTAACTTAAATAAAAAAGAATTTATGTTATCTATTCCTGGTGAAGTACTGTTTTTTAAATCTTTAAATTACTGCACTTAAGTTTTCAACAAAGACCATGCCCATAAACATAGAGATAAACGAGTATTTTGTTTCAAAACAATTTCTATAGCATAAAGAGTCGAAATTTGCAGGTTTTACTCTCTGTATATTTAATTGATTTACTATAGATAGAAAGAATGTATTAAACTCATTACAAATAACTTTAGAATCGTGTACTAAATTACCATTTATATTTAGAGTTTGTATGGGAGTTCTTTTAGGCTTCTGTCCTGTCACCTCATTTAAAGCTTTCCATGTAGCTTTGGAATTACCACTGCATTTCCTAAAAATATTTTCGTAATAATAGTTTTTTATAATTCTTATTTCCATTTGTAATTTATTTCTGTATTTTTTTGAAATGCAATTTCAGCTTTTTATTATTTGGATGATTCTTTACTAATTGATACAGTTTGTTTTTATGTATGATTTTTCTGCAAATTTAGACGTTCATCCATGGTTTAATTTTAGAATAAACTAGCTGTTTCCCGCGGCTTCGCACGCGTCTCTTAAGCTTTGCCCGTATATTTCTTTGCCTTCAAATAGTGTTTGGATATTTTAATATACGTAACTACTGTGTTGTAATTGCAGTTTATAATGTGCAGGCGCTTTGATAACTTTTATATCTTGCAGTACAGCCTGGTGGTTAGTTACATCAATGGGCATTGCGTATAAACCTTCTACATAGAAAAATACAAATTTTCATAGTGATCGGTCCAATAGTTTCTGAGTCTATAAAGGACAAACACACAAACATTCATTTTTATATATTATGATTGCAGAAACAGTTTAAACAAAATTTGTCGTTTCTCTTAAGCTTACTCTATGCTTTAAAACTATAAGTGTAAAGAAATTTATATATAAATATATTTTTTGTCGCATTATATATGTTTACAAAGAACAGCTGATTAAAAATTTGAAAAGACTCTTTCACTTAATAACATATGTTTGCTGCAATGCATTTCTTACGGATATTTCTGTAACCAGTGGGGCGGAATCCTGAATCGGGAAAGGGATAAAAAGTATCCTATAACCTTCTACAGATCAAGACGAACAAATTAAAAAAAAATTAGGCGAATCCGTCCAGCCGTTTGTGAGTGATGCTGTTACACACGAACAGTTTCATTTTTATATATATAGATTTTACCATTTTAATAAATTTTTTAATAAATTACTATCACCAATAAGCACGTGTGAACTTTGGTGTTTCTTTCTATTGTGGTTCAAATATTAAAAAAGAGGTTCCAGACTTAATTGTCACCCTGTATGTAACTGAATGACCACATCAGTGACATCATGTGTCCCGAGTTGACCCCAACACGTGCTAATCAAACCTGTTCTATCAGCCGTCTTTAAATTTTCTGATACTAACACATAAAACTGGTATACACCCTTTAAATTCAGTTCATACAAATTTATAATTCAGGTAGCTATAGCCAATTTGTCACAGCGTAATAATATAACCTCGTTTTTCTAAAAATCGATAGAGAAATATTTTAAAAGAAATACATGGATAGACATGATAATTTTCGTGAACTGGGAAGCTATAGAAAGGGTTAAAAAAATGGAAACGATAATTAGTGTTCTCGGATTATATCTGATTTACGTGCCTAAGTGTTGGTTTTAGGTGCGTCAAGCCACACAAATATAAGCTGATAGAGAATTATTTCCTATGTTTAACCCATTTAATACATTCCAATTTCGACCCCCTCCACAACTAGCACGGCCGACACATGAAAACAGGTTGTTGCTTATGGAATTCAAATTGGCTCTTCACTCCTGACGTTAAAGAACTCAAGGAACATATAATATAAAAAGGGGGAAACGCAAGCTAATAAGGCTGCCGATTTGTTGCTGCAAATTATACACGAAGAACCGGATTCAGAGGAGTGGAGAATAAGCCATTGCAGTGAAAGCATCAAACGACTCGAAGAGAAGCACATGTGCTCGCTGGAGAGTATTAGAGACTGGGAGAAGTAAAAGCATTTAAGTGGAGTGGCGGCTTCCGGAGAGAAAAAGGGGATCTGAGCAGCGAAAGAGGCGCTTAATGAGACGAGGGGGCGGCGGGAGAGGAGGTAGGAGATAAGGGTGTTTCAGAACCTAAACGCCATTATAAAATCAATCAACCGATCACGCTGACTTGTCAAGTTGGCTATTATAAAAATCAGAGCATATGAATTTCCATTAGCACAGCCAAGTAAATCATGTCACATCTATGTTTTAACTTTTTATATAGAGTATTTTCTCTAAATATTTAAAATAAAACCTTTAAAATAACATAGATTGTATACATACTAAGCCCAAAGTATATTATATTTTACCATCCTTTGATTAAGCACAGTGTAATATGAAACTGCGTTATGACTCGTACTACATCTCACAGCAATCGCTAATGTAAATACGCAGGAGTAAGCCTCATCATCTGTGACGCATAAGGCTTCGTCGTGAGTATAAGCAAAATATAAAGTCCACATCCTATTTCGTTCTAACGTGATAATATGTAACATTTAAAAAACTCATACGGCTGTACTCTGTTTAAACATTTATTTATCCTGATCTTTGCGTGTCCATTAGGATTTCCCACGAGATCAACCAACACTCAGCCAACCCCCATTGAGCAGCATATACCATCATTGCACTCATTGCTGCTTATATAGAAATGAAGCTTCGTAAAACATTTAAACTGTAAAGGTCAGTTTGGTTTCGAGAAGTTTTAAGAGACAAACAACAAGATTACAGAAGAAAATTAAGATTTTCCAGCTCGTCGTGTGATTAGATTCGCTAACGTTTGGGCAATTACAAATACACACGTTTGTATTATGAAAAACGTGTAAACTGTTAGAGAATGTCCAGTCATTACTGTAGTAAAAAAATTTGCCAACACGCAGTAACGGAACGCAACCGTTTGAATATTCACAACTATTTGTGCAGTTGAGAGACACTTTGATGTGCAGATTGCTACATCGATGTGAGAGTCAGCGGATGTAACTGTGTTACAATTTGTCTGATATACAACACGCAGTAACGGAACGCAACCGTTTGAATATTCAGAACTATTTGTGCAGTTGAGAGACACTTTGATGTGCAGATTGCTACATCGATGTGAGAGTCAGGGTGATGTTACTGTGTTAAAATTTGTCTGATATACAACACACAGTAATGGAACGCAACCGTTTGACTATTCACAACTATTTGTACAGTTGAGAGACACTTTGATGTGCAGATTGCTACATCGATGTGAGAGTCAGGGTGATGTTACTGTGTTACAATTTGTCTGATATACAACACGCAGTAACGGAACGCAACCGTTTGAATATTCAGAACTATTTGTGCAGTTGAGAGACACTTTGATGTGCAGATTGCTACATCGATGTGAGTCAAGGTGATGTTACTGTGTTAAAATTTGTCTGATATACAACACACAGTAACGGAACGCAACCGTTTGACTATTCACAACTATTTGTACAGTTGAGAGACACTTTGATGTGCAGATTGCTACATCGATGTGAGTCAGGGTGATGTTACTGTGTTAAAATTTGTCTGATATACAACACACAGTAATGGAACGCAACCGTTTGAATATTCAGAACTATTTGTGCAGTTGAGAGACACTTTGATGTGCAGATTGCTACATCGATGTGAGAGTCAGGGGAATGTCACTGTGTAACTAGTCAATGTATATATGGTAATAGGAAGCACAAATTTGACAACTCATGACCAAAATTTTGAGTTACTGTACCAAATTTAACTGTAATATATCCATTTGGATAGGAAATGCACGTACCCGATGATTGTATGGCTCGTGTTTTATTCAAATCTAAGTACGGGCCATAAGAGCGCTGCTCGGATATACATTTATAATGTGAGCTTGTACGTGAGGCTGCTTGTGATAATTTAGAAATGTAAAGGCAGGATATCAAACGTAGCAACTATGAAAGCTCGCACCCGATGATTGTATGGCTCGTGTTTTATTCAAGTCTAAGTACGGGCCATAAGAGCGCTGCTCGGATATACATTTATAATGTGAGCTTGTACGTGAGGCTGCTTGTGATAATTTAGAAATGTAAAGGCAGGATATCAAACGTAGCAACTATGAAAGCTCGCACCCGATGATTGTATGGCTCGTGTTTTATTCAAGTCTAAGTACGGGCCATAAGAGCGCTGCTCGGATATACATTTATAATGTGAGCTTGTACGTGTGGCTGCTTGTGATAATTTAGAAATGTAAAGGCAGTATATCAAACGTAGCAACTATGAAAGCTCGCACCCGATGATTGTATGGCTCGTGTTTTATTCAAGTCTAAGTACGGGCCATAAGAGCGCTGCTCGGATATACATTTATAATGTGAGCTTGTACGTGTGGCTGCTTGTGATAATTTAGAAATGTAAAGGCAGGATATCAAACGTAGCAACTATGAAAGCTCGCACCCGATGATTGTATGGCTCGTGTTTTATTCAAGTCTAAGTACGGGCCATAAGAGCGCTGCTCGGATATACATTTATAATGTGAGCTTGTACGTGTGGTTGCTTGTGATAATTTAGAAATGTAAAGGCAGTATATCAAACGTAGCAACTATGAAAGCTCGCACCCGATGATTGTATGGCTCGTGTTTTATTCAAGTCTAAGTACGGGCCATAAGAGCGCTGCTCGGATATACATTTATAATGTGAGCTTGTACGTGAGGCTGCTTGTGATAATTTAGAAATGTAAAGGCAGTATATCAAACGTAGCAACTATGAAAGCTCGCACCCGATGATTGTATGGCTCGTGTTTTATTCAAGTCTAAGTACGGGGCATAAGAGCGCTGCTCGGATATACATTTATAATGTGAGCTTGTACGTGAGGCTGCTTGTGATAATTTAGAAATGTAAAGGCAGTATATCAAACGTAGCAACTATGAAAGCTCGCACCCGATGATTGTATGGCTCGTGTTTTATTCAAGTCTAAGTACGGGCCATAAGAGCGCTGCTCGGATATACATTTATAATGTGAGCTTGTACGTGAGGCTGCTTGTGATAATTTAGAATGTAAAGGCAGGATATCAAACGTAGCAACTATGAAAGCTCGCACCCGATGATTGTATGGCTCGTGTTTTATTCAAATCTAAGTACGGGGCATAAGAGCGCTGCTCGGATATACATTTATAATGTGAGCTTGTACGTGAGGCTGCTTGTGATAATTTAGAAATGTAAAGGCAGGATATCAAACGTAGCAACTATGAAAGCTCGCACCCGATGATTGTATGGCTCGTGTTTTATTCAAATCTAAGTACGGGGCATAAGAGCGCTGCTCGGATATACATTTATAATGTGAGCTTGTACGTGAGGCTGCTTGTGATAATTTAGAAATGTAAAGGCAGTATATCAAACGTAGCAACTATGAAAGCTCGCACCCGATGATTGTATGGCTCGTGTTTTATTCAAGTCTAAGTACGGGCCATAAGAGCGCTGCTCGGATATACATTTATAATGTGAGCTTGTACGTGAGGCTGCTTGTGATAATTTAGAATGTAAAGGCAGGATATCAAACGTAGCAACTATGAAAGCTCGCACCCGATGATTGTATGGCTCGTGTTTTATTCAAATCTAAGTACGGGGCATAAGAGCGCTGCTCGGATATACATTTATAATGTGAGCTTGTACGTGAGGCTGCTTGTGATAATTTAGAAATGTAAAGGCAGTATATCAAACGTAGCAACTATGAAAGCTCGCACCCGATGATTGTATGGCTCGTGTTTTATTCAAGTCTAAGTACGGGCCATAAGAGCGCTGCTCGGATATACATTTATAATGTGAGCTTGTACGTGAGGCTGCTTGTGATAATTTAGAAATGTAAAGGCAGGATATCAAACGTAGCAACTATGAAAGCTCGCACCCGATGATTGTATGGCTCGTCTTTTATTCAAGTCTAAGTACGGGCCATAAGAGCGCTGCTCGGATATACATTTATAATGTGAGCTTGTACGTGAGGTTGCTTTATATGGCTGGTACATTTCTTAATAGTTTTTTTTATTGAAGATTGGTTTTACCACTTGTTTTAGTTGCAATCTTGATGTGTATCTTTCCTGCAAAAATGACTTTCTTAAATAATCAAAGATTCTCCAAAGATATTCAATTCATTTAAAAGAAATACTTTTTCAATTAAGAAACATGCTAACACACACCATATATAAAATATAAATAGTTTTCTCTGTTGTAAACATGTCAATACGTAAAATGTAGCTCGACGATTAAGTACAAATATGTTAAGTTATTTTTATTCTACTAAAGTATATTAGCTAATTAAAGTATTTAAGCCTTGTTTAAACTATAGGAAACTTTCTGAATGGTATAAAATGAACGGTTTAAATTTGTTTAGTGCTCTGATTACATCAATTTTTTTATCACCTGCTCTAGAAATGAATGTTTTCTTTGAGCTCCAGCAGAGACATGATCACTGAAACCGAACCCGGTGTTGGAGATCTAAATTCGAGTATCAGATATTACCTTTGAAGCGATTTGCAATTGAGATAGAAACCGTTCACTTCAAATCCAAGACAGACATTTATCACAATTTAATATTCTACATAATTATTCTATATCTACAGGGTTTTCAAAAAGCATCAGGACGGCTCTATTATTTTATATTGAATATAAAGAAATAAAACTCATAGAATTTATATTAACTACGAGGGAGGATCGCAATGACTCAGAAGTAAATCTTAAATTAGAGCATATGTCTAGTTATACATAAAATTAAAGGTATGTTTAGTACAACACAAACCCGAATTAAAACGAATTATTCAAGAACTAATTTACTTAAAATTAATGAAGTTAATTTACAAAAACCAACTTTGGTTAGTGGACAATTGTTTTATTTATTTAAATATTATAAATTTTATATGAAACTTATATTTTTCATAAAACTGAAATGGAAGTTTTTTAAGCCACAGTAACTCTGCAAAAATGTATAAGATTCAGTAAATCTTCATTTCTAAATTTAAAGTAGTTCTAATAACTCGAGAATTACAAATAGTTGTCTTTCTTTAGTGGTTGCCCAAATACATGCTTTTAGGCTCATCTAGAGCTTTAAAATAATATGCATGTTGAACTATTTTTACATGTAACATAGGTGGCAACAATTTGATAATGGCTTGACACAGTAGATTTTTAGATTCAGTATCAACGTTAACCCTTATACTTTAACTACTTTTACATTTAACGTAGGTGGCAACAATTTGATAATGGCTTGACACAGTAGATTTTTAGATTCAGTATCAACGTTAAGCCTTATACTTTAACTACTTTTACATTTAACGTAGGTGGCAACAATTTGATAATGGCTTGACACAGTAGATTTTTAGATTCAGTATCAACGTTAAGCCTTATACTTTAACTACTTTTACATTTAACGTAGGTGGCAACAATTTGATAATGGCTTGACACAGTAGATTTTTAGATTCAGTATCAACGTTAAGCCTTATACTTTAACTACTTTTACATTTAACGTAGGTGGCAACAATTTGATAATGGCTTGACACAGTAGATTTTTAGATTCAGTATCAACGTCTAGCCTTATACTTTAACTACTTTTACATTTAACGTAGGTGGCAACAATTTGATAATGGCTTGACACAGTAGATTTTTAGATTCAGTATCAACGTTAAGCCTTATACTTTAACTACTTTTACATTTAACGTAGGTGGCAACAATTTGATAATGGCTTGACACAGTAGATTTTTAGATTCAGTATCAACGTTAAGCCTTATACTTTAACTACTTTTACATTTAACGTAGGTGGCAACAATTTGATAATGGCTTGACACAGTAGATTTTTAGATTCAGTATCAACGTTAAGCCTTATACTTTAACTACTTTTACATTTAACGTAGGTGGCAACAATTTGATAATGGCTTGACACAGTAGATTTTTAGATTCAGTATCAACGTTAAGCCTTATACTTTAACTACTTTTACATTTAACGTAGGTGGCAACAATTTGATAATGGCTTGACACAGTAGATTTTTAGATTCAGTATCAACGTCTAGCCTTATACTTTAACTACTTTTACATTTAACGTAGGTGGCAACAATTTGATAATGGCTTGACACAGTAGATTTTTAGATTCAGTATCAACGTTAAGCCTTATACTTTAACTACTTTTACATTTAACGTAGGTGGCAACAATTTGATAATGGCTTGACACAGTAGATTTTTAGATTCAGTATCAACGTTTAGCCTTATACTTTAACTACTTTTACATTTAACGTAGGTGGCAACAATTTGATAATGGCTTGACACAGTAGATTTTTAGATTCAGTATCAACGTTAAGCCTTATACTTTAACTACTTTTACATTTAACGTAGGTGGCAACAATTTGATAATGGCTTGACACAGTAGATTTTTAGATTTAGTATCAACGTTAAGCCTTATACTTTAACTTTAATTCCTCAAAGAGAGCCGTTTTGATACTTGTTAGCTGTGAATTATTATGATTTATGATTAGAATTACTAGTTATGATTCTGAAATTGTTTACATTTCGAGTTACGAAAGTTTATTACTCAAATCTGAAAGCAATGCAAAGCGGTTGTTTGATAATATAATAATACTTAATCACTTAACACACAAGTAACATTTCAAAATGTCGTAATCTTAATAACAGCTTATAAAATTAATCTCGTGCCAAATGACACATTCTTCTAGGCACTTTTATTTTTAATAGTAATATATTCGACTTATCATTACATTTTTATTACAAGTATAAATATAAACAATACTTATTTACGGTTATTGTTATTGTTACTTGCTATAAAGTACAAATAAAAAAACTAATTGTACCTCAATTTTAATATGAATGCATCAATTATAAGGAAAACATTGATAGACAAATAAATGATCAAACTAGTTTTTATCTTGTGCTTAATAAATGGTAAAGGGTCTATACTGCTAGTTGCCTATTGCAATAACCGAGGTTCAGTTGTGTCCTAGCGAACGGTAAGCAAGGGGTTACAATGTTCCTATAAACGTGTCCCATACATTCGTCCTTTAACTAATAAACTCACTTAAACATTTATTATATGCTATAAACAGGTTCAGGATGTTTTTCAAGGTTTAATTGATATATCTTAATGAGGTATTTTTTGCTTTTTAAAAAAATGGCTTCCCTTTTTAAATTAACATCAGAGTAATCAGCATATCTGAGTTTTGTTTTTCGAAGATGTCGAAGTTGATTATAGTTTTTACATATATTTCCTCTACATAGAACATATTCATTTCTACGTCCGTAGCTTTGCTATATTGATGTGAAGTTTAATGCTATCTTTATTTCTAATTTATCAGTCAATTGATTAAATTTTATTTATACCCAACGAAGCTTTACTTCTATATTTTGTAACGTGAAAACATGTTGGCTATTATATTTTTCTGGATTTAAAATAAATACTTTCTGGTGGTGGACATGGAAGCGCTCAACTCAATTTACGAGGTCTGCTTGTACGGTTCATATGAAAAACTATTACATTTTTTTGCGGTCAACGTTACTGTTTTACAATGAGGCTTGACGAATAGTTTAAAAACTTCGGTTGTTTGAAAATTATTCTAATTAAGTATTTTACCAGATCATAAAGTACGATGATGAAGATTTTGTACACTTTTACATAAATATTTCAAAATACCCATAATTGTTTTGCAAGTATTCTTTTCCTTAACATAAAATTAGTTAAAATAATACACTGAAAAATGGCATTTTCAGATTTAAAACAGACGGAAATTACCAATTTAAATTCCCTTAAATGTGTTTCAAAATATTACAGTAAATTGATCTACTTAGTTCTTTTATAAAATCTTAAACAAATCAGAGAAAGGGAGTTTTGTAAACTTTGACATGAATATTTCAAAATACCCATAACTTAATAAACAGAACATTAAGTCATAATAATACAAATATTTATGCAGAATTCCTAACTCAAACCGGTTTAGAGTTTTCAATTTTGAAAGTCACAAAATTAATTTTTCAATTTTTGTTACAAATACTGAAGAGTAACTCGGATAATATGCATTACTAGTATAAAGCTTATCTACTAAAAGTTTAGTATGCCAACGCAGGACGAATATGGACGTAAATATAGTATTGTAATCAGTTCCTTACTGAAGGAAGGATACATTTTGTTGTGAAGTAAAGATGGAGATAGTTCTTAAATGTAGGATACAAATTCTTTTCAGATAATCAAATCTGAACGCGAACTAGTTGCTGAGATAGAAGGCTATAAGAGTACTTAAAGCTCAGGAAATAACTACAAATGGTCTTCGTCGTTAAGCGGAACTGTTTAGACAACACAACTAGCAGACTATTACACCAATTTACTGTCCAATGGATCCTATTGGGATGTCTAGTGTATTTCTTAGCATAGTTTAACAACAGAATTCGTACTCATGCCGCTTCAACGTAACAGACGATTCAACAAGGTTATTTATAGTTGGTTTATTATTTACTGTCTACGCGTTAGACAAAAGAGTCACTGGAAGACTGGGAATATTTAATTTAGTTGAGATCTCCACTGTGTTCGTCAAAACTCAATCTTCAACTCAATATGTCCAATAAAGAGGAACTATCTAAAGGTTCTGCCTATATAGAGTTCAAAAATCGCAATCTGCCATCTCTAATTTCTTTCAGCACTCGTCGACGAATTTCTGTTATTTTCATAAAAAAGACATGAAAATGTGTTAAATTACATATCTTATCTGAAATTTTTATTAAATACATTGTTTTATATAAGAAGAAATTAATCTATATACTATCAGTGAAAAGTGTAGACATTTGAAAAATATTCAAATTTTTATTGTTGAGAATAAAGTATTTCGCATTTAAAAATTCTGCAGTTTAAAAAGATTCTAAACCTGACATGCTTTACAAGTGAAACTTTATAAGGTATTTAATTGTTATAGATTTACAACTCTTACTTAAAAGACTATGGTAAAGAAAAGGGGGGTAGGGAGTCGCACAAACAAATCGGAACGCGAACTAGTTGCTGAGATAGAACGATAGAAGAGTATTTAAAGCTCAGGAATAACTGCAAATGGTCTTTGTCGTTAAGCGGAACTGTTTAGATTACTAACGGACTATTATCCCAACTTACCGTCAAATGGGTTCTATTCTGAACTCTTTACACTACTTTTACAGTAAAACACACACACAATTTATTAGCTGAGCATTGTAGAAGCCTATCAATAGGGGAATTGGCTGGTTATGCACAAGATACATTGACAACGAACTGACCTATTCGGTAATGTGCATGTCGCTCCATAGGGTTTCGCGGAGCGTTAAGCGAACCTTTTTACTTGGGTTTTATGAGCAACTATGATGACAACGGAAAAATGGCAGAACGAAAAATTGTCTAATCAAATTGAATACAACTTTATATTGATACACAGGACGTATGGGATTGGTCGCAGAATAGGAGTCAGCCAGAGAAAGTAAATAGTTACCCAGCTAATAATTGTCGGCGAATACAATCGTTACTATATTTGAATGAATATATATATATATATATATATATATATATATATATATATATATACATAGATTAGTTTTATATCAAACATGTTGAAAATTTACTTAACTATTACTTGTCGGTAACGGTTCAACCCGAGTGTAATCATTACAGCAACGAGATTTCTATAAACATTATATCGATGAAAATAACAGAAATATTTTATAAAAATCAGGAAAGCCAAACCACTTGCGCGAAAGTGGTCCCGAGGGGCGGCGAGGATCGTGGCTCTGAGGGAGCCTCTTAGTGAAATCAGAGGGCGGCTGTGAGCCGGGGGCGGGAACTGGTGGAGGCGGCTTCTTCAACAGTTTTATTTGGTCTTCTGCTTTATGAACTGAGTCAGCATTTCCCGGCGCAGTACAAATTAAACTAATAAAATGCCTAATAACTCTGAAATTTATTTATTTCGATAAAAACATGGGAACCTCTGTCAATATCTCCGACAACAATCATATGTTTACATATCTTTAACTACTGTCTTGTTAAATTTTAAATAGTTAAAAAATTAATTTCTGGACGAGACACACAATTGATTAAAATATTATGTCTGTTATTATTACGTCAATAAGTATGACAGGCTTCCTTTGGAACCATATGAAATCATACTTGCAACGTTACTAGAAGGTAATCTGTATTGCTGTCTCTCTCTATGAAGGCCATATTTAAACACGGATTATGACTGAAACGCGATTACAGAAAATAAACGTAACCTAATAACTGATGTCATTAGTAAATCTGTACTAAACAGGGTGTAACAAAACCCTCTACACAAACATAGGATATTGTTCCATAGACCAAGATGAGCCGTAATCTAATTTGAACCAATAGTCTATTTCTTTTTACCTCTGTCTATCTGTGTGGGTTTTAAAATTTTTAAATGTCATATGTGAAGAACTTATCAACAAAACTAAACCAAAGATGTTTAAAGAATATTTATCTACAGATCAATTGGTACCTTAAGTGTTGAAATCAGATATGCCAAAACTAGCATAATGGAGGTGTAGTTTAACTATGCACATCATTACTATAAGGAACAGTTCGAGAACGGCAAAAACGACAGCCAAACGTTGTTTATAAGTGTACCAATAATGTTTCATTTAGAATGATCATTTTTATAACCGTTTCTATAGAAGAAACACCGTGCACCATTGTTCTAAATTAATTATGTATCTCTGTGCAACACTGTTCTACATTGAAGATGTCGAATGCCTGTGCAACACTGTTCTAATTTGATGATGTGGTGTCTCTGTGCAACACTTTTATAAATTGAAGATGTCGAGTGTCTATACAACACTGTTCTAATTTGATGATGTGGTGTCTCTGTGCAACACTTTTATAAATTGAAGATGTCGAGTGTCTATACAACACTGTTCTAATTTGATGATGTGGTGTCTCTGTGCAACACTGTTCTACATTGAAGATGTCGAATGCATGTGCAACACTGTTCTAAATTACGATTTCGAGTGTCTGTGCAACACTGTTCTAATTGGATGTGTCGTGTCTCTGTACAACACTGTTCTAAATTAAGATTTCGAGTGTCTGTGCAACACTGCTCTAATTGGATGTGTCGTGTCTCTGTACAACACTGTTCTAAATTAAGATTTCGAGTGTCAGTGCAACACTGTTCTAATTGGATGTGTCGTGTCTCTGTACAACACTGTTCTAAATTAAGATTTCGAGTGTCTGTGCAACACTGCTCTAATTGGATGTGTCGTGTCTCTGTACAACACTGTTCTAAATTAAGATTTCGAGTGTCAGTGCAACACTGTTCTAATTGGATGTGTCGTGTCTCTGTACAACACTGTTCTAAATTAAAGATGTCGAGTGTCTGTGCTACACTGTTCTAATTTCATGTGTCGTGTCTCGGTGTAACACTGTTCTAATTTTATGTGTCGTGTCTCTGTGCAACACTGTTCTAAATTGAAGATGTCAAGTGTCTGTGCTACACTGTTCTAATTTCATGTGCCGTGTATCTGTGCAACACTGTTCTAATTTTATGATATCTTGTCTCTGTGCAACACTGTTCTAATTTGATGTGTCATGTCTCTGTGCAACACTGTTCTAAATTAAGATTTCGAGTGTATGTGCAACGCTGTTCTAATTGGATGTGTCGTGTCTTTGTGCAACACTGTTCTAAATTAAGATTTCGAGTGTATGTGCAACGCTGTTCTAATTGGATGTGTCGTGCCTCTGTACAACACTGTTAGAAATTGAAGATGTCGTGTGGGTGTGCAACACTGTTCTAATTGGATGTGTCGTGTCTCTGTACAACACTGTTATAAATTGAAGATGTCGAGTGTCTGTGCTACACTGTTCTAATTTCATGTGTT
This sequence comes from Homalodisca vitripennis, assembly GCF_021130785.1. Taxonomy (NCBI): domain Eukaryota; kingdom Metazoa; phylum Arthropoda; class Insecta; order Hemiptera; family Cicadellidae; genus Homalodisca; species Homalodisca vitripennis. The sequence goes on from NC_060209.1 coordinate 208,837,553, forward strand.
GTGTCTCGGTGTATCACTGTTCTAATTTTATTTGTCGTGTCTCTGTGCAATACTGTTCTAAATTGAAGATGTCGAGTGTCTGTGCTACACTGTTATAATTTCACGTGTTGTGTCTCGGTGTAACACTGTTCTAATTTTATGTGTCGTGTCTCTGTGCAATACTGTTCTAAATTGAAGATGTCGAGTGTCTGTGCTACACTGTTCTAATTTCATGTGTCGTGTCTCTGTGCAACACTGTTCTAAATTAAGATGTCGAGTGTATGTGCAACGCTGTTCTAATTGGATGTGTCGTGTCTCTGTGCAACACTGTTCTAAATTAAGATTTCGAGTGTATGTGCAACGCTGTTCTAATTGGATGTGTCGTGTCTCTGTACAACACTGTTCTAAATTGAAGATGTCGAGTGTATGTGCAACGCTGTTCTAATTGGACGTGTCGTGTCTCTGTACAACACTGTTCTAAATTGAAGATGTCGAGTGTCTGTGCAACACTGTTCTAATTGGATGTGTCGTGTCTCTGTGCATTACTGTTCTAAATTGAAGATGTCAAGTGTCTGTGCTACACTGTTCTAATTTCATGTGTCGTGTATCTGGGCAACACTGTTCTAATTTGATGATATCGTGTCTCTGTACAACACTGTTAATGATATCTGCCACTGATTGTGATGTGGATAATTGCACCTTCAGGCACACAAATACCACTGTGGCACATTGTTGTCGGAGACGACAGCTTCTCAATCATTTCTGGGTTGAGATCGTACCTGAGCACGGTTAGCATTTCGACGATCACGTTTAGACTGTCGCTGACTAATTACAAAAAAAATTATTTCAATCTGTTTAATCTTAATTTGACATACAAAATTATATCCCAATTGGTTAGGTTACCTTTACACACACACACGCACGCACGCACGCACGCACGCACGCACGCACACACGCACACACGCACACGCGCACACACACACACACACACACACACACACACACACACACACACACACACATATATTTATTTAACTTCATTTTAAATTTAAATTCTGACTTTCATTTTTAATTTTGGTTTCTTTGCATAAATAATTTCATTGCCAAAATTTTCTCCGAAATTGTCGAATACTGGAGGTCCCTTGTAACTAAATTGGTTTCTAAAGTGATTAGTATATATATATATATATTTATATATATACTAATCACTGTAGAAACCAATTTTGTTGCAAGGGACCTACAGTATTCGACAATTTCGTAGAAAATTTTGGCAATGAAATTATTTTTGCAAAGAAACCAAAATTTAAAATGAAAGCCAGAATTTAAATTTGAAATGAAGTTAAACAAATTTCAACTTTATCCTGGAATTTCTTTAAAGAAATTTATTCAGAAACTGTATATATTTTTCATTTATTGTTATAATGCATTTCCGAACCGTAAATTGTGTAGTTGCTTAGTTGATATTAATTGTATTTATTTAACTTTTATATTAACTCACAGCCTTCACAAACTCTTCAATCAATTTTATATGTGTTATTTTTTACTATATTTATTTACATGTACATTTCTTTAGTTATTGATATTTATTATGTTTAGTAAGTAAGTAAAACGTAGAGTAATATCGGTGCGTGGTTGGGGGGGAGTATACTTTGGGGTTTGTTAAAGTATGGTTTGTTAACATAATTTTGCTAATAATTTGTTAAATTCATAAAATGTATATATTTATTATTTATCATATTATTTTTGTCGTAAACATCTTTTCGTCTATATTTTTTAAATTTTTATTGCACTGTAATGGATGTTTATTTATTTAACGTAATGATTTCTGATAATACTTTTAACAGCCTACGGAATGTTGTGTATTTAAAAAAATGTGTTTATAAATGGTTAAGTGACACTGTTTGAACTGCCAATATAATAATATAAGTGATATTTTTCGATGCGATGTGATATACCGCACGCGTCCTACGCGCGTATGATTGTCATATGATCCAAGATGGCCGAAACTACGCAGAAGAAAGAGTAGATCATGTGTTCGAGCATTCAGATCTTGTCTTACTTGCTTGCCAATTAGGGACTAAATTCTTTTAGGACAGCACTAATAAAAATTACACGTAATTCTCAATATTAATACAACGATTTTAAATACTTTAGAAACTAATGTAATAATTATGGAAGAATATTATTTTAATTATATACCAAACATTTTTATTGCATTTGTTCAGGATTCAAAACCACAAACTAAATGACATTTTCTTAACGGAAATCCTAATTCTAAAGTAAATATATATTTCCATCAACAACTGGAGCATTATATTTTAAATGGCTGTTACTTGTGTTAAGTCGTCTGTAAATACTGAAGGATCAAAGATTGAACTGGATTACTGCTAGCAGTGTTTTGTATTGACGACTTGATTTTGTGGTTCGTGTATTAGTTCCTGGTAAACGGTAACTCAAATTAACAATAAAGCCTTAAATAACTTTTACTATGAATGTACATAAAAATATTCATAATTGAAGTGCGAATATCTTTTACTGGGGAAGTTGTATAAGTTTGGACGGATTTTAATGTATAAACACACACACACACACACACACACACACACACACACACACACACACACACACACACACACACACACACACACACCATAATTTTTCTAAAACATTAAAAAAAATTTACTATAAATTTAAGGATTAATATAAAACTCATAATAGTTCTCTTATGACAGAAGTAGACTTGTGTGATCTGTGATATATATTTTCGTAATCGGGAAACAAAACAAGATCAACTAAGGAATAAAAGGTACTAAGAACGAAATAAATAGCAATGACCATAATTATAAACTTGTTTACCTATTTTTCTTGAACGTAGCAACATGGCAATCTCAACAGTGGTGTCGGAAGCAGTATAAACGTGCAACGACAACTGCATTGCATTCGAAGCGTCGGGCAACTGCTAGCAGTGCAGATGTAAGCGATAATGTAGTGTCACTTTTACTATACATTTAAAGACTGTTATAAAAACCTATCTAAGTTGTCTAGGACAAAAATAGGATTCTCAGAGCTTTGATCATAAATATACACTTTTTAACATATTTTCTTGAACGAGGAAAGAGGCAAACTCAACATTGGCGTTGGAAATATGATTCACTCGAACCGTAAATACTCATACAGGTGCAAAACCTATGAAATTGCATTCGAAGCCACGGATAACTGCGAGTAAATTTACAAGTTAATTTTTAAATAACGAAATAATATAAAGATTAATAGTACAAAAATTAAAAAAAAGAGTGAAACAAAGCAATTGAGTAGCAATGCAGAATGACACTGGCCAAGAAAGTATATTTACGAACATAGAAGAAACATGCTACAGGACAGGGCGGAATGTAACCGCCATCGCCACTTTATTGGCACTTGTCGTGTAAGTGCGTTTCGGATATAGTATAAACATGCTACACGACAGGACGGAATGTAACCGCCATCGCCACTTTATTGGCACTTGTCGTGTAAGTGCGTTTCGGATATAGTAGAAACATGCTACACGACAGGACGGAATGTAACCGCCATCGCCACTTTATTGGCACTTGTCGTGTAAGTGCGTTTCGAATATAGTAGAAACATGCTACACGACAGGACGGAAGTAACCGCCATCGCCACTTTATTGGCACTTGTCGTGTAAGTGCGTTTCGGATATAGTAGAAACATGCTACACGACAGGACGGAATGTAACCGCCATCGCCACTTTATTGGCACTTGTCGTGTAAGTGCGTTTCGGATATAGTAGAAACATGCTATACGACAGGACGGAATGTAACCGCCATCGCCACTTTATTGGCACTTGTCGTGTAAGTGCGTTTCGGATATAGTAGAAACATGCTACACGACAGGACGGAATGTAACGCCATCGCCACTTTATTGGCACTTGTCGTGTAAGTGCGTTTCGAATATAGTAGAGACTTGCTACAGGACAGGGCGGAATGTAACCGCCATCGCCACTTTATTGGCACTTGTCGTGTAAGTGCGTTTCGGATATAGTAGAAACATGCTACACGACAGGACGGAATGTAACCGCCATCGCCACTTTATTGGCACTTGTCATGTAAGTGCGTTTCGAATATAGTAGAGACTTGCTACAGGACAAGGCGGAATGTAACCGCCATCGCCACTTTATTGGCACTTGTCGTGTAAGTGCGTTTCGGATATAGTAGAAACATGCTACACGACAGGACGGAATGTAACCGCCATCGCCACTTTATTGGCACTTGTCGTGTAAGTGCGTTTCGAATATAGTAGAGACTTGCTACAGGACAGGGCGGAATGTAACCGCCATCGCCACTTTATTGGCACTTGTCGTGTAAGTGCGTTTCGGATATAGTAGAAACATGCTACACGACAGGACGGAATGTAACCGCTATCGCCACTTTATTGGCACTTGTCGTGTAGTTCGTTTCGGATATAGTAGAAACATGCTACAGGACAGGGCGGAATGTAACCGCCATCGCCACTTTATTGGCACTTGTCGTGTAAGTGCGTTTCGGATATAGTAGAAACATGCTACACGACAGGACGGAATGTAACCGCCATCGCCACTTTATTGGCACTTGTCGTGTAAGTGCGTTTCGGATATAGTAGAAACATGCTACAGGACAGGGCGGAATGTAACCGCCATCGCCACTTTATTGGCACTTGTCGTGTAAGTGCGTTTCGGATATAGTAGAAACATGCTACACGACAGGACGGAATGTAACCGCCATCGCCACTTTATTGGCACTTCTCGTGTAAGTGCGTTTCGAATATAGTAGAGACTTGCTACAGGACAGGGCGGAATGTAACCGCCATCGCCACTTTATTGGCACTTGTCGTGTAAGTGCGTTTCGGATATAGTAGAAACATGCTACACGACAGGACGGAATGTAACCGCCATCGCCACTTTATTGGCACTTGTCGTGTAAGTGCGTTTCGGATATAGTAGAAACATGCTACACGACAGGACGGAATGTAACGCCATCGCCACTTTATTGGCACTTGTCGTGTAAGTGCGTTTCGAATATAGTAGAGACTTGCTACAGGACAGGGCGGAATGTAACCGCCATCGCCACTTTATTGGCACTTGTCGTGTAAGTGCGTTTCGGATATAGTAGAAACATGCTACACGACAGGACGGAATGTAACCGCCATCGCCACTTTATTGGCACTTGTCATGTAAGTGCGTTTCGAATATAGTAGAGACTTGCTACAGGACAAGGCGGAATGTAACCGCCATCGCCACTTTATTGGCACTTGTCGTGTAAGTGCGTTTCGGATATAGTAGAAACATGCTACACGACAGGACGGAATGTAACCGCCATCGCCACTTTATTGGCACTTGTCGTGTAAGTGCGTTTCGAATATAGTAGAGACTTGCTACAGGACAGGGCGGAATGTAACCGCCATCGCCACTTTATTGGCACTTGTCGTGTAAGTGCGTTTCGGATATAGTAGAAACATGCTACACGACAGGACGGAATGTAACCGCTATCGCCACTTTATTGGCACTTGTCGTGTAGTTCGTTTCGGATATAGTAGAAACATGCTACAGGACAGGGCGGAATGTAACCGCCATCGCCACTTTATTGGCACTTGTCGTGTAAGTGCGTTTCGGATATAGTAGAAACATGCTACACGACAGGACGGAATGTAACCGCCATCGCCACTTTATTGGCACTTGTCGTGTAAGTGCGTTTCGGATATAGTAGAAACATGCTACAGGACAGGGCGGAATGTAACCGCCATCGCCACTTTATTGGCACTTGTCGTGTAAGTGCGTTTCGGATATAGTAGAAACATGCTACACGACAGGACGGAATGTAACCGCCATCGCCACTTTATTGGCACTTCTCGTGTAAGTGCGTTTCGAATATAGTAGAGACTTGCTACAGGACAGGGCGGAATGTAACCGCCATCGCCACTTTATTGGCACTTGTCGTGTAAGTGCGTTTCGGATATCACGTCCTGTACGTCGTACAATACACCGTATTGCATATGAAAATCATTGCGAAATCCACTTCTCCATTTAAAGCAAGCGTAAGTTTTAACACTGTAAATTTGTGAAGATTACAAAAAATTAAATTATGTTATAAAATTTATATTTTAGTTGATGCTGAACCGTCAAATTAAAAATTCAATTAAATTGGTATTTACGTTTATTAAGTCAAAACTCCATTTTCTCCTTGTCCTCAACAGGTTCTCATATAGAAGATATTGATATTGAAGATATTGAACAGCAATGATCACGAAACTGTAATTTGTACTGAAATTCTCTGTTATCTTGTAAAATCGCAGTAATTACTTAAAAAATCACAAATCACAATAATTGGTCAGAAGAATGTTTTGTGTATATATTACACTCCCTATAAATATTCTGATATGGTTATTCATTTTTTCAAATAGTTTGTAGAGATAACTACAACTATTATCTTCAGAATAATGTTCATTACGTGGTTGTTAGAACTACACCAACCTTATAAATTATTGTTGATCCTTTGCTCCAAAGATATTTACAGTCCAAATTAAAAAATTTAATTTAATTATTACTACTATTTTAGAACACATCATACTAAAATAAAAATAAAATAACACTATGTGATATTACTACAACAAAAACCTGATTATAAAATATAAATAATTTCTATAAAACGGATTGAATGGAATTATTGGCCAATGAGAAGAAGGTTTGTAGTTCACAACAGCTGGCGCAGACGCTACCTAATTTATGGCTCCGGATTCCCAAATCACAAAAGTAATTTCACCCCGATTTCGAATACAATAGGCAGTTGACAAATTCAAAACGTGATTGGGGTCGAGGAGGGTCATCCCCCAGCCGTGATTATGTGAGACGGATGGGCTTGGGAATTCAGGGCCAATCCCTTGAAACTAATCGGTGTACACATACTCGCTACGTAGGGTAGAGGCTACTAGTCGTTACAGTAGACTGACTGCACACCGGTGTTGGCTAGTAGTCATCTACTTAACTACACAAATAGTATTAAAACTGTTAACTAAATCTACGTTATGAGCATGAATGTTATTGGCTCCACGTTAGCGAAGTCTATCAATCGCGGTATTGAAACCATTTATTCCAATGTTTTACTTTTATGAAGAATTTAGACATATCCTTATCGAAAAGCCTCACAAAATAAAAATTGTTAATACTAGTGTTTTGTGATTTTTCAATGTAGTGATTGAAATTAATTTCTGTTGTTAGTTTGTTTCCACACGATATACCAAGGACGAACTACAGACTTGATATTTTACAGGAAACTTTACTTTCCGTATGAGCAGCATACAGTTCGTTGATAGTTTTGGGTATGGGTGAGGGTAAGCAAACATTTTTATATTGGCTTATTGCTTATGAGTAACCATGACAGCAACGAGGGAAGTAACAGAGGAAATAAATTTTTAATGAAACCGAGTACAATAAACGACGTAGTAACAAACGTGTAGCTTCATGAATTGAGCTGTAGACTAGAAATTTTGCATGCAATCTCGAGGAAACCTGTTACACTAAAAGTAGGTGACTTTCTGGTGAACAAACTCGATACGTTAAACGTTTGAAATAATTATAATAAATTATCTACCGGAGAACTGACATGTGGACCTGTCAAGGAGTAGGTAGCTGTAAAAGCTCTAAAACCTTCACATGTTGAAATTATTTCCATGAAATGTGATTTCCTAAAAAATATGCAAACTAAAGGAATATTAATTTGCTTTTATTTTAAGCTATTTACTTACCAAACATCACAATTGTGCGTAGATAGAATTGTAGTTTACCTGGAACATAAAGCAGGGATTAATATTTTGTAACAGTTTCATTGGTAATTTAAAACAGCGTGACCATTTCATCTCTGGAAGAGAAATTTTGTTTCTGAATTTATATTGCTTGCAAATAACATTGAAGAGGACTTAACGCGAGGGAGAGAGGGCTAAAGGGTTTGTTTTTGAGCCTTATTTAGAATAACGGTTTTGTCGATAGCAGACTGAGGCCACGCATTGTTTACTGTTTACCACAAAACTCGGTAAACAATGTTGTGATGACTCCAGTTATATATTTGTCACGAGTTGAACATGCCTTGTAAACTATACGCAGATCTGATTAGATGATACAGAGTGGAAATAGAAGAAAGATAAAGCAAGTTTAAGGAAAACAATATGATGTATTCTTTGAAAGAGAATTGTTAAAATTATTTGAGAGAGTAAAACGAATGTAGAGTCTCTGAGTAGGATTGTTACTATACAATGATAATTAGAAAAGGTTATATATGGCAGTGACCAGAAAAAGTAAGGGATCTTAACCCAGAACGAACTCTCCTTTCTCTAAAACAGAATGATCCGATGATAATAATCGGTATAAGGCTCCAGCGGTCACTACTTGTTCCCACATAATTGTGTGCTAATTGACCGAGAAAGTAAAAACAACATATTCGATATAAGGCTCCAGCGGTCACATCTTATCGCTACTTGTTCCCACATAATTGTGCGCTAATTGACCGAGAAAGTAAAAACAACATATTCGATATAAGGCTCCAGCGGTCACATCTTATCGCTACTTGTTCCCACATAATTGTGCGCTAATTGACCGAGAAAGTAAAAACTACATATTCGATATGAGGTTGCAGCGGTCACATCTCTTATTCCCCTATAATTGGTCTTCAAAGAGCTCGATGAGATCGCCATCAGATAAACTACGTTAAATCGTTATAATAAAGTATAAACAAGACAAAGCCATTGCACACAATTTTAAATCCAATGCACACAAATACACGAGTTCTGCTACTTAGTTCTACTCCTGTACAATACACATAATGTAGTTATTGTAGGAAAGATAAGATTCAAAGTGAATGTTGAGTTCAGCTCCAGTCTGATTTGTCAGATTTCACACTCTGTATTAAGCATTAGGTGAACCGGTGCTAAACTCAAAATTCACTGTAAATAACCGTTCGATGACTCTCCTCAACTCTTCTAGTTGCAGCTTATGTATATGTTAGTTACACTTACATACTATAAAGATTTACAATTATTCATGTTCACCGATTAAATGTCTTGTATATTAACAAACTGACCTGCCTTTACCTAACGGTAATGCAGAATGTTTACAAGATGTCAGTTAAAGGTGGCTCTTTCTAGAGCAAAAATGGAAAAACGTATAGTGGATACTTGTTACTAGTACGTTGGACAACAAATAAAATGTGAAAACAACTGTCATGTGCCGACAGTAAATAATGGACTTTGCACATGCATTTCCAGCGTAATAAAATTGAGGTTCCAATACCCTCAAGAGTGATTCGTGTATTTTGATATTATCATGCAAGCTAAAATCCTTGGTTCAAACTCATTATATTATGTTTTTTAATACATGAACGTAAGAAACAGAATTGTAACACAGTTGTTTAAAAGGATAAATACGGTAAATCAGATAAACTTATTTATCGTAAAATAGAGAGAATTGTTACAATTCTTTTTTGTTTCAAAATGTAGGTACTATTTAAAATTACTTTAAAAGCAGATTTAAAGTATCGCTTTTATAAAAACCGCATGGAAGCTCATAAAACATCATTCATGTGGGTCATAACGATAGTGTGAAAGTTTATAAACAAAGAACTTACACAGCTTACGTTGGGACCGCACAACCAGTTGCCTCGCAGCGATAAACTGTGACTTATAGTGACCATTTAATAATATAGTAGGAGTATAAGCCTGCTGCAAGCACACCGTAATGAGATAAACTAGGAAAGACTGATAAATAATTAATTATTGTTAAAAGTCGCACATAATTAGTGGCTTTTCATAATCCATTGTTTGTGGTGCAGCTAGCTATACAAATGCTGGAGAATTGTGGTTTATACCTATAACAGCTATGAACAAAGCGTCTGTGTTGGCTAAGCGGCAACATACTAAGCTGGGGGAATCTAATGTCTATTGTCCATACGATATCTCGAAGAGAAATTCTGCATGAAGCTGTTTTCCATGACCAACATATTCGACGATAGTGCATGTCACTCCACGGGATTTGGCTGAGCGTTCGCGGTAATTTATAAATTTGTTTTATGGGTATTCATGACGGCAACGAGAAAATTTCAGAATAAACAAATCGGTAAACAAACTGAACACAACCATATGACATTTTACCGTGTGACAAGTAACTTATAAAACATGGTGACATGTGATATGTGTAAGTAGACCTGTAATTTTACACACACCCTCAGAGCGGCCTGTTACGCAACACATGGTATGGGGTGTCCTACTACCCTGTATACGTATATTAATTTCTACTCTGTTTATATTACATTTTCATAAACGTAAATCGTAAAATCAAGTTATAAAAGGTCTTATAAAAGCCGCTACATTTTATATTTTTTACAGTTTTATAAGTTTACAAACAGTAATAAACAACTTTTTTCCGTAATTAGTATAGGGTAAAAATTTGTATTCCATTACTAATAGTATAATAAGAGTGATGTTAGGTCCAAACCGAACAGTGTTTTATTTTAAATTAGGACTACGGAAAATGTTCATTTCAGTTCTCAAACACCCTGTATACATCAGTCGACTTCTTCACAAGGAACATTCGTACTAGAACTCAGTCTTATATACGGAAAATGTTCGTTTCAGTTCTCAAACACCCTTTATACATCAGTCGACTTCTTCACAAGGAACATTCGTGCTAGGACTCAGTCTTATAAACGGAAAATGTTCATTTCAGTTCTCAAACACTCTGTATACATCATTCGACTTCTTCACAAGGAACATTCGTGCTAGAACTCAGTCTTATATAAGGAAAATGTTCGTTTCAGTTCTCAAACAACCTGTATACATCAGTCGAATTCATCACAAGGAACATGCGTGCTAGAACTCAGTCTTATATATGGAAAATGTTCGTTTCAGTTCTCAAACAAACTGTATACATCAGTCGACTTCTTCACAAGGAACATGCGTGCTAGAACTCGGTCTTATAAACGGAACATGTTCGTTTCAGTTCTCAAACAACCTGTATACATCAGTCGACTTCATCACAAGGAACATTCGTGCTAGAACTCAGTCTTATATACGGAAAATGTTCGTTTCAGTTCTCAAACACTAAGTACACATCAGTCGACTTCATCACAAGGAACATTCGTGCTAGAACTCAGTCTTATATAAGGAAAATGTTCGTTTCAGTTCTCAAACAACCTGTATACATCAGTCGACTTCATCACAAGGAACATTCGTGCTAGAACTCAGTCTTATATAAGGAAAATGTTCGTTTCAGTTCTCAAACAACCTGTATACATCAGTCGACTTCATCACAAGGAACATTCGTGCTAGAACTCAGTCTTATATAAGGAAAATGTTCGTTTCAGTTCTCAAACAACCTGTATACATCAGTCGACTTCATCACAAGGAACATTCGTGCTAGAACTCAGTCTTATATAAGGAAAATGTTCGTTTCAGTTCTCAAACAACCTGTATACATCAGTCGACTTCATCACAAGGAACATTCGTGCTAGAACTCAGTCTTATATAAGGAAAATGTTCGTTTCAGTTCTCAAACAACCTGTATATATCAGTCGACTTCATCACAAGGAACATTCGTGCTAGAACTCAGTCTTATATAAGGAAAATGTTCGTTTCAGTTCTCAAACAACCTGTATATATCAGTCGACTTCATCACAAGGAACATTCGTGCTAGAACTCAGTCTTATATAAGGAAAATGTTCGTTTCAGTTCTCAAACAACCTGTATATATCAGTCGACTTCATCACAAGGAACATTCGTGCTAGAACTCAGTCTTATATAAGGAAAATGTTCGTTTCAGTTCTCAAACAACCTGTATATATCAGTCGACTTCATCACAAGGAACATTCGTGCTAGAACTCAGTCTTATATAAGGAAAATGTTCGTTTCAGTTCTCAAACAACCTGTATATATCAGTCGACTTCATCACAAGGAACATTCGTGCTAGAACTCAGTCTTATATAAGGAAAATGTTCGTTTCAGTTCTCAAACAACCTGTATATATCAGTCGACTTCATCACAAGGAACATTCGTGCTAGAACTCAGTCTTATATAAGGAAAATGTTCGTTTCAGTTCTCAAACAACCTGTATATATCAGTCGACTTCATCACAAGGAACATTCGTGCTAGAACTCAGTCTTATATAAGGAAAATGTTCGTTTCAGTTCTCAAACAACCTGTATATATCAGTCGACTTCATCACAAGGAACATTCGTGCTAGAACTCAGTCTTATATAAGGAAAATGTTCGTTTCAGTTCTCAAACAACCTGTATATATCAGTCGACTTCATCACAAGGAACATTCGTGCTAGAACTCAGTCTTATATAAGGAAAATGTTCGTTTCAGTTCTCAAACAACCTGTATACATCAGTCGACTTCATCACAAGGAACATTCGTGCTAGAACTCAGTCTTATATAAGGAAAATGTTCGTTTCAGTTCTCAAACAACCTGTATATATCAGTCGACTTCATCACAAGGAACATTCGTGCTAGAACTCAGTCTTATATAAGGAAAATGTTCGTTTCAGTTCTCAAACAACCTGTATACATCAGTCGACTTCATCACAAGGAACATTCGTGCTAGAACTAGTGACGATTGAGTCAAACGTGTAAACGTACACCCATTGACCTCACTTTGCTCAAAACGCGTTTTGGTATCTCCAATATGTAATAAACTTGATTCTTTCACATTTCACAATGTTTAAGGTAGGAAACGCAAGAGCGTATTTTGCTGATGTAAATATTAAGAGCGCAATATTTGGAGGCTTTAAATTATCAACAAATTCCCGATATCTAAGGTAGATGTTTCTCTAACCGTTTAACAGGTTTCGGATATCTTAGGTTTCATGGGATTCAGTGAATTAAATACATTATTAAATGAATTTACGTGAGGGAAAAGACAGAGAAAAGCTTTTCGAATTTTTACGCTACAAAGTTATACTAATTATGGCCTGAAGCGCTCATGCGAGGCACAGCCGCACATTTGTGCAGAACCGTGTGAAGCACGACTGTAACAGAACTTTATATAAGTATGTTGAGTCGATAACGAAACAATAATTACATTTTTTTTCTTGTGGCTGTCTAATTTATTTAAAATAAAATGTTTTTGACCTACTATGTATTAAATGTTCTTATTTTATTTAGTGATATTTTATTTAAAAGGTTAAAAAGTAAGAATATTTAACTGGTTATTTAATAATTTGAATATGATTAAGTTTAAAGTTAATAATACCATAAATATAAAAAAGTTACCGTACAATAAACTCTTATTAATTTTTAATATCTTTGAAAAATAAACATATTAGTATAAAACTTCACAGAAAACAAAAGCATTCAAAGTGTTAACTTATCCCTTTCAAATATAACCCAATTTCCCTCATAAAATTTAAAAAGTTTAATTCACCATTGGCCAGTGATAAAAAATCAGTAACACCCCGTTTCGAGTTCCGAAATCTGATCTCTTCCTCAGGTTAATATCTAATCTAACACATAACTATAATCTAGATTAACATAAAACCTAGTATTAGTTTGTTTTGTATCAATGAACGATGGCAAATGTCCGAATAATCCTGATTCCTCCACAATCCATCCATCCCCATATGTGAACTTCACACAAAAAAAAGAAGACCACTTCAAACTAAAAGAAGACTAAATAATGTGCAGTGAAAGGAACTCTGAGTTTACAAAACGAAGGCAGGGTTAAGGAGCACTTCCTAACATTTAACCAGATGACCAAAGGTGGCACGAACGGTTTTTTCATGCAGCCATTATTTTTTAAATTGTGACAGTCACAGCACTTTAGTATAATTTCTCAGAAAACAGAAAATATACTTTTTAATTCTTTGTCCTATCCGTAAGGAATTAAAGACATTAATATTAAGCAGTTGTAAACGCAGGCTTATGAGGTACGTGTACTAAAGTGAGCAATGTTAAACCACGTGCGGTTTTACGGCCTTATTCTTAATCATAGCGTTATAGATAATTTATAAAAATTATTTCTTCAGGCTTATGAGGTACGTGTACTAAAGAGAGCAATGTTAAACCACGTGCGGTTTTACGGCCTTATTCTTAATCATAGCGTTATAGATAATCTATAAAAATTATTTCTTCAGGCTTATGAGGTACGTGTACTAAAGTGAGCAATGTTAAACCACGTGCGGTTTTACGGCCTTATTCTTAATCATAGCGTTATAGATGATCTATAAAAATTATTTTTTCAGGCTTATGAGGTACGTGTACTAATGTGAGCAATGTTACACCACGCGCGGTTTTACGGCTTTATTCTTGATAGTAGCGTTATAGGTAATATTTCATTTTAAATATATAATTAATAAGCGTCCTAACACTTTTAAGTTTTTTCTAAAGTTATGATTTTTAATATTTGTTTGGTTCACAAAGCTCGAAAAAACTAAAAAAATATTTGGATGTGTATTAAAATTATCTCTTTAATTCAGACACCTCCCATAATTATAAAACTACAAATAGGACACTGATCTAATTGGATGATGATCAAGATGGGCGCTGGCACAGTACGCATGCTCTTAAGATTAAAATATGACCTGTTGTAGTTTTTATATGAAACAATATTTTTAAACGTGGCATGTTTTTAATTGTTCATGACTTAAATAAATAATATTTTTCAATGAAATAATCTTAGAATATTGCTTGTTATTTTAATAGAATATTACTATGATAACGCAAATTGAATATTTTAGACAAAAACAAGTAATTTCCTCCAGCCATCCATCTATCTATTATATATTGTAAAACATTCATATCCGAGTATTCATATATCAATTGTCTTGGCTTCAGTATTAGATGTGTCTAAATATTACTATGAAAGTACAATTAAAAGTGGAGTAATAGTTCCAATTTCCCTATAAGTCCGTGATTCAACCAATTTAATCCAACCACCCACTAATTAATTCTGCAAGAGATAACATCTTGACGTCGTACAGAGATGGGAGGGCAGATTGACATAGTCTCTGGGGCAGTGGCACACTATCGCTCTATCCACAACACTGAGACTAGCTAGATATCACACCTGCAGACGTCCTATTAGTCTCTGGGACAGTGACACACTAGCTCAGTCTAACCACAACACTGGGATCAGCTAGAGATCACACCTACAGGCGTCCTATTAGTCTCATGGTTAGTGACACACTAGCTCAGTCTAACCACAACACTGGGACCAGCTAGAGATCACACCTGCAGGCGTCCTATTAGTCTCATGGTTAGTGACACACTAGCTCAGTCTAACCACAACACTGGGATCAGCAAGAGATCACACCTGCAGGCGTCCTATTAGTCTCTAGGACAGTGACACACTAGCTCAGTCTAACCACAACACTGGGATCAGCAAGAGATCACACCTGCAGGCGTCCTCTTAGTCTCTGGGACAGTGACACACTAGCTCAGTATAACCAAAACACTGGGATCAGCTAGAGATCACACCTGCAGGCGTCCTATTAGTCTCTGGGACAGTGACACACTAGCTCAGTATAACCAAAACACTGGGATCAGCTAGAGATCACACCTGCAGGCGTCCTCTTAGTCTCTGGGACAGTGACACACTATCGCTCTATCCACAACACTGAGACTAGCTAGATATCACACCTGCAGGCATCCTCTTAGTCTCTGGGACAGTGACAAACTAGCTCAGTCTAACCACAACACTGGGATCAGCTAGAGATCACACCTCCAGGCGTTGTCTTAGTCTCTGGGACAGTGACACACTAGCTCAGTATAACCAAAACACTGGTATCAGCTAGAGATCACACCTGCAGGCGTCCTCTTAGTCTCTGGGACAGTGACACACTAGCTCAGTATAACCAAAACACTGGGATCAGCTAGAGATCACACCTGCAGGCGTCCTATCACACCTGCAGGCATCCTCTTAGTCTCTGGGACAGTGACACACTAGCTCAGTCTAACCACAACACTGGGATCAGCTAGAGATCACACCTCCAGGCGTTGTCTTAGTCTCTGGGACAGTGACACACTAGCTCAGTATAACCAAAACACTGGTATCAGCTAGAGATCACACCTGCAGGCGTCCTCTTAGTCTCTGGGACAGTGACACACTAGCTCAGTATAACCAAAACACTGGGATCAGCTAGAGATCACACCTGCAGGCGTCCTATTAGTCTCTGGGACAGTGACACACTAGCTCAGTCTAACCACAACACTGGGACCAGCTAGAGATCACACCTGCAGGCGTCCTCTTAGTCTCTGGGACAGTGACACACTAGCTCAGTCTAACCACAAAACTGGGACCAGCTAGAGATCACACCTGCAGGCGTTCTATTAGTCTCTGGGACAGTGACACAGTAGCTCAGTATAACCAAAACACTGGGATCAGCTAGAGATCACACCTGCAGGCGTCCTCTTAGTCTCTGGGACAGTGACACACTATCGCTCTATCCACAACACTGAGACTAGCTAGATATCACACCTGCAGGCGTCCTCTTAGTCTCTGGGACAGTGACACACTAGCTCAGTCTAACCACAACACTGGGAACAGCTAGAGATCACACCTGCAGGCGTCCTCTTAGTCTCTGGGACAGTGACACACTAGCTCAGTCTAACCACAACACTGGGACTAGCTAGAGATCACACCTGCAGGCGTCCTCTTAGTCTCTGGGACAGTGACACACTAGCTCAGTCTAACCACAAACACTGGGAACAGCTAGAGATCACACCTGCAGGCGTCCTCTTAGTCTCTGGGACAGTGACACACTAGCTCAGTATAACCAAAACACTGGGTATCAGCTAGAGATCACACCTGCAGGCGTCCTCTTAGTCTCTGGGACAGTGACACACTAGCTCAGTATAACCACAACACTGGGACCAGCTAGAGATCACACCTGCAGGCGTCCTCTTAGTCTCTGGGACAGTGACACACTAGCTCAGTCTAACCACAACACTGGGACCAGCTAGAGATCACACCTGCAGGCGTCCTCTTAGTCTCTGGGACAGTGACACACTAGCTCAGTCTAACCACAAACACTGGGACCAGCTAGAGATCACACCTGCAGGCGTCCTATTAGTCTCTGGGACAGTGACACACTAGCTCAGTCTAACCACAACACTGGGATCAGCTAGAGATCACACCTGCAGGCGTCCTCTTAGTCTCTGGGACAGTGACACACTAGCTCAGTCTAACCACAACACTGGGAACAGCTAGAGATCACACCTGCAGGCGTCCTCTTAGTCTCTGGGACAGTGACACACTAGCTCAGTATAACCAAAACACTGGGATCAGCTAGAGATCACACCTGCAGGCGTCCTCTTAGTCTCTGGGACAGTGACACACTAGCTCAGTATAACCAAAACACTGGGATCAGCTAGAGATCACACCTGCAGGCGTCCTCTTAGTCTCTGGGACAGTGACACACTAGCTCAGTCTAACCACAACACTGGGACCAGCTAGAGATCACACCTGCAGGCGTCCTATTAGTCTCTAGGACAGTGACACACTAGCTCAGTCTAACCACAACACTGGGATCAGCTAGAGATCACACCTGCAGGCGTCCTATTAGTCTCTTGGTTAGTGACACATTAGCTCAGTCTAACCACAACACTGGTACCAGCTAGAGAACACACCTGCAGGTGTCCTATTAGTCTCATGGTCAGTGACACACTAGCTCAGTCTAACCACAACACTGTGACCAGCTAGAGATCACAACTGCAGGCGTCCTATTAGTCTCATGGTTTGTGACACACTAGCTCAGTCTAACCACAACACTGGGACCAGCTAGAGATCACACCTGCAGGCTTCTTATTAGTCCATGGTCAGTGACACACTAGCTCAGTCTAACCACAACACTGGGATCAGCTAGAGATCACACCTGCAGGCGTCCTATTAGTCTCATGGTCAGTGACATACTAACTCAGTCTAACCACAACACTGGGACCAGCTAGAGATCACATCTGCAGGTGTCTTATTAGTCTCTGGGACAGTGACACAGTAGCTCAGTCTAACCACAACACTGGTACCAGCTAGAGATCACACCTGCAGGTGTCCTATTATTCTCATGGTCAGTGACACACTAGCTCAGTCTAACCACAACACTGTGACCAGCTAGAGATCACAACTGCAGGCGTCCTATTAGTCTCATGGTTAGTGACACACTAGCTCAGTCTAACCACAACACTGGGACCAGCTATAGATCACACCTGCAGGCGTCCTATTAGTCCATGGTCAGTGACACACTAGCTCAGTCTAACCACAACACTAGGATCAGCTAGAGATCACACCTACAGGCGTCCTATTAGTCTCATGGTCAGTGACATACTAGCTCAGTCTAACCACAACACTGGGACCAGCTAGAGATCACATCTGCAGGTGTCTTATTAGTCTCTGGGACAGTGACACAGTAGCTCAGTCTATCTACAGCACTGGTACCAGCTAGAGATCACAATTGCAGGCGTCCTATTAATCTCATGGTCAGTGACACACTAGCTCAGTCCATCTACAGCACTGGGACCAGCTAGAGATCACATCTGCAGGTGTCTTATTAGTCTCTGGGACAGTGACACACTAGCTCGGTCTATCTACAACACTGGGACCAGCTAGAGATCTCTACATTTTCTCTACAATTGTCTATCTATAAATATATTTTCTATGATGGTGCATTTGTATACATTAAATGTAGCTGAGCGTCATTGAAGCACAATCAGCAGACTGGACAACTTCTCTTTGTCCACCGGGGCTATGTAACAAATCATTTTCTCTACAATTGTCTATCTATAAAATAATATATTTTCTATGATGGTGCATTTGTATACATTAAATGTAGCTGAGCGTCATTGAAGCACAATCAGCAGACTGGACAACTTCTCTTTGTCTACCGGGGCTATGTAACAAATCATTTTCTCTACAATTGTCTATCTATACATATATTTTCTATGATGGTGCATTTGTATACATGAAATGTAGCTGAGCGTCATTGAAGCACAATCAGCAGACTGGTCAACTTCTCATTGTGTAACGGAGCTATGTAAAAAATCATTTTCTCTACAATTGTCTATCTATACATATATTTTCTATGATGGTGCATTTGTATACATGACATGTAGCTAAGCGTCATTGAAGCACAATCAGCAGACTGGTCAACTTCTCATTGTGTAACGGAGCTATGTAAAAAATCATTTTCTCTACAATTGTCTATCTATACATATATTTTCTATGATAGTGCATTTGTATACATTAAATGTAGCTGAGCGTCATTGAAGCACAATCAGCAGACTGGACAACTTCTCTTTGTCTACCGGAGCTATGTAACAAATCATTTTCTCTACAATTGTCCATCTATACATATATTTTCTATGATGGTGCATTTGTATACATTATATGTAGCTGAGCGTCATTGAAGCACAATCAGCAGACTGGACAACTTCTCTTTGTCCACCGGAGCTATGTAACAAATCATTTTCTCTACAATTGTCTATCTATACATATATTTTCTATGATGGTGCATTTGTATACATTATATGTAGCTGAGCGTCATTGAAGCACAATCAGCAGACTGGACAACTTCTCTTTGTCTACCGGAGCTATGTAACAAATCATTTTCTCTACAATTGTCTATCTATACATATATTTTCTATGATGGTGCATTTGTATACATTAAATGTAGCTGAGCGTCATTGAAGCACAATCAGCAGACTGGACAACTTCTCTTTGTCTACCGGAGCTATGTACCAAATCATTTTCTCTACAGTTGTCTATCTATAAATATATTTTCTATGATAGTGCATTTGTATACATTAAATGTAGCTGAGCGTCATTGAAGCACAATCAGCAGACTGGACAACTTCTCTTTGTCCACCGGAGCTATGTAACAAATCATTTTCTCTACAATTGTCTATCTATACATATATTTTCTATGATGGTGCATTTGTATACATTAAATGTAGCTGAGCGTCATTGAAGCACAATCAGCAGACTGGACAACTTCTCTTTGTCCACCGGAGCTATGTAACCAAATCATTTTCTCTACAGTTGTCTATCTATACATATATTTTCTATGATGGTGCATTTGTATACATTAAATGTAGCTGAGCGTCATTGAAGCACAATCAGCAGACTGGACAACTTCTCTTTGTCTACCGGAGCTATGTAACAAATCATTTTCTCTACAATTGTCTATCTATACATATATTTTCTATGATGGTGCATTTGTATACATGAAATGTAGCTGAGCGTCATTGAAGCACAATCAGCAGACTGGACAACTTCTCTTTGTCTACCGGGGCTATGTAACAAATCATTTTCTCTACAATTGTCTATCTATACATATATTTTCTATGATGGTGCATTTGTATACATGAAATGTAGCTGAGCGTCATTGAAGCACAATCAGCAGACTGGACAACTTCTCTTTGTCTACCGGGGCTATGTAACAAATCATTTTCTCTACAATTGTCTATCTATAAATATATTTTCTATGATGGTGCATTTGTATACATGAAATGTAGCTGAGCGTCATTGAAGCACAATCAGCAGACTGGACAACTTCTCTTTGTCTACCGGGCTATGTAACAAATCATTTTCTCTACAATTGTCTATCTATACATATATTTTCTATGATGGTGCATTTGTATACATGAAATGTAGCTGAGCGTCATTGAAGCACAATCAGCAGACTGGACAACTTCTCTTTGTCTACCGGGGCTATGTACCAAATCATTTTCTCTACAATTGTCTATCTATACATATATTTTCTATGATGGTGCATTTGTATACATGAAATGTAGCTGAGCGTCATTGAAGCACAATCAGCAGACTGGACAACTTCTCTTTGTCCACCGGAGCTATGTACCAAATCATTTTCTCTACAATTGTCTATCTATACATATATTTTCTATGATGGTGCATTTGTATACATGAAATGTAGCTGAGCGTCATTGAAGCACAATCAGCAGACTGGACAACTTCTCTTTGTCCACCGGAGCTATGTACCAAATCATTTTCTCTACAATTGTCTATCTATACATATATTTTCTATGATGGTGCATTTGTATACATGAAATGTAGCTGAGCGTCATTGAAGCACAATCAGCAGACTGGACAACTTCTCTTTGTCTACCGGGGCTATGTAACAAATCATTTTCTCTACAATTGTCTATCTATACATATATTTTCTATGATGGTGCATTTGTATACATGAAATGTAGCTGAGCGTCATTGAAGCACAATCAGCAGACTGGACAACTTCTCTTTGTCCACCGGAGCTATGTACCAAATCATTTTCTCTACAGTTGTCTATCTATAAATATATTTTCTATGATGGTGCATTTGTATACATTAAATGTAGCTGAGCGTCATTGAAGCACAATCAGCAGACTGGACAACTTCTCTTTGTCCACCGGAGCTATGTACCAAATCATTTTCTCTACAATTGTCTATCTATACATATATTTTCTATGATGGTGCATTTGTATACATTAAATGTAGCTGAGCGTCATTGAAGCACAATCAGCAGACTGGACAACTTCTCTTTGTCCACCGGAGCTATGTAACAAATCATTTTCTCTACAGTTGTCTATCTATACATATATTTTCTATGATGGTGCATTTGTATACATTAAATGTAGCTGAGCGTCATTGAAGCACAATCAGCAGACTGGACAACTTCTCTTTGTCTACCGGAGCTATGTAACAAATCATTTTCTCTACAGTTGTCTATCTATACATATATTTTCTATGATGGTGCATTTGTATACATTAAATGTAGCTGAGCGTCATTGAAGCACAATCAGCAGACTGGACAACTTCTCTTTGTCTACCGGGGCTATGTAACAAATCATTTTCTCTACAATTGTCTATCTATACATATATTTTCTATGATGGTGCATTTGTATACATTAAATGTAGCTGAGCGTCATTGAAGCACAATCAGCAGACTGGACAACTTCTCTTTGTCTACCGGGGCTATGTAACAAATCATTTTCTCTACAATTGTCTATCTATACATATATTTTCTATGATGGTGCATTTGTATACATGAAATGTAGCTGAGCGTCATTGAAGCACAATCAGCAGACTGGACAACTTCTCTTTGTCTACCGGGGCTATGTACCAAATCATTTTCTCTACAATTGTCTATCTATAAATATATTTTCTATGATGGTGCATTTGTATACATTAAATGTAGCTGAGCGTCATTGAAGCACAATCAGCAGACTGGACAACTTCTCTTTGTCTACCGGGGCTATGTAACAAATCATTTTCTCTACAATTGTCTATCTATACATATATTTTCTATGATGGTGCATTTGTATACATGAAATGTAGCTGAGCGTCATTGAAGCACAATCAGCAGACTGGACAACTTCTCTTTGTCTACCGGGGCTATGTACCAAATCATTTTCTCTACAATTGTCTATCTATAAATATATTTTCTATGATGGTGCATTTGTATACATGAAATGTAGCTGAGCGTCATTGAAGCACAATCAGCAGACTGGACAACTTCTCTTTGTCTACCGGGGCTATGTAACAAATCATTTTCTCTACAATTGTCTATCTATACATATATTTTCTATGATGGTGCATTTGTATACATGAAATGTAGCTGAGCGTCATTGAAGCACAATCAGCAGACTGGACAACTTCTCTTTGTCTACCGGGGCTATGTAACAAATCATTTTCTCTACAATTGTCTATCTATACATATATTTTCTATGATGGTGCATTTGTATACATGAAATGTAGCTGAGCGTCATTGAAGCACAATCAGCAGACTGGACAACTTCTCTTTGTCCACCGGAGCTATGTACCAAATCATTTTCTCTACAATTGTCTATCTATACATATATTTTCTATGATGGTGCATTTGTATACATGAAATGTAGCTGAGCGTCATTGAAGCACAATCAGCAGACTGGACAACTTCTCTTTGTCTACCGGGGCTATGTAACAAATCATTTTCTCTACAATTGTCTATCTATACATATATTTTCTATGATGGTGCATTTGTATACATGAAATGTAGCTGAGCGTCATTGAAGCACAATCAGCAGACTGGACAACTTCTCTTTGTCCACCGGAGCTATGTAACAAATCATTTTCTCTACAATTGTCTATCTATACATATATTTTCTATGATGGTGCATTTGTATACATGAAATGTAGCTGAGCGTCATTGAAGCACAATCAGCAGACTGGACAACTTCTCTTTGTCCACCGGAGCTATGTACCAAATCATTTTCTCTACAATTGTCTATCTATACATATATTTTCTATGATGGTGCATTTGTATACATGAAATGTAGCTGAGCGTCATTGAAGCACAATCAGCAGACTGGACAACTTCTCTTTGTCCACCGGGGCTATGTAACAAATCATTTTCTCTACAATTGTCTATCTATACATATATTTTCTATGATGGTGCATTTGTATACATGAAATGTAGCTGAGCGTCATTGAAGCACAATCAGCAGACTGGACAACTTCTCTTTGTCCACCGGAGCTATGTACCAAATCATTTTCTCTACAATTGTCTATCTATACATATATTTTCTATGATGGTGCATTTGTATACATGAAATGTAGCTGAGCGTCATTGAAGCACAATCAGCAGACTGGACAACTTCTCTTTGTCCACCGGAGCTATGTACCAAATCATTTTCTCTACAATTGTCTATCTATACATATATTTTCTATGATGGTGCATTTGTATACATGAAATGTAGCTGAGCGTCATTGAAGCACAATCAGCAGACTGGACAACTTCTCTTTGTCCACCGGAGCTATGTAACAAATCATTTTCTCTACAATTGTCTATCTATACATATATTTTCTATGATGGTGCATTTGTATACATGAAATGTAGCTGAGCGTCATTGAAGCACAATCAGCAGACTGGACAACTTCTCTTTGTCTACCGGGGCTATGTAACAAATCATTTTCTCTACAATTGTCTATCTATACATATATTTTCTATGATGGTGCATTTGTATACATGAAATGTAGCTGAGCGTCATTGAAGCACAATCAGCAGACTGGACAACTTCTCTTTGTCTACCGGGGCTATGTAACAAATCATTTTCTCTACAATTGTCTATCTATACATATATTTTCTATGATGGTGCATTTGTATACATGAAATGTAGCTGAGCGTCATTGAAGCACAATCAGCAGACTGGACAACTTCTCTTTGTCTACCGGGGCTATGTAACAAATCATTTTCTCTACAATTGTCTATCTATACATATATTTTCTATGATGTGCATTTGTATACATGAAATGTAGCTGAGCGTCATTGAAGCACAATCAGCAGACTGGACAACTTCTCTTTGTCCACCGGGGCTATGTAACAAATCATTTTCTCTACAATTGTCTATCTATACATATATTTTCTATGATGGTGCATTTGTATACATGAAATGTAGCTGAGCGTCATTGAAGCACAATCAGCAGACTGGACAACTTCTCTTTGTCTACCGGGGCTATGTAACAAATCATTTTCTCTACAATTGTCTATCTATACATATATTTTCTATGATGGTGCATTTGTATACATGAAATGTAGCTGAGCGTCATTGAAGCACAATCAGCAGACTGGACAACTTCTCTTTGTCTACCGGGGCTATGTAACAAATCATTTTCTCTACAATTGTCTATCTATACATATATTTTCTATGATGGTGCATTTGTATACATGAAATGTAGCTGAGCGTCATTGAAGCACAATCAGCAGACTGGACAACTTCTCTTTGTCTACCGGGGCTATGTAACAAATCATTTTCTCTACAATTGTCTATCTATACATATATTTTCTATGATGGTGCATTTGTATACATGAAATGTAGCTGAGCGTCATTGAAGCACAATCAGCAGACTGGACAACTTCTCTTTGTCTACCGGGGCTATGTAACAAATCATTTTCTCTACAATTGTCTATCTATACATATATTTTCTATGATGGTGCATTTGTATACATGAAATGTAGCTGAGCGTCATTGAAGCACAATCAGCAGACTGGACAACTTCTCTTTGTCTACCGGGGCTATGTAACAAATCATTTTCTCTACAATTGTCTATCTATACATATATTTTCTATGATGGTGCATTTGTATACATGAAATGTAGCTGAGCGTCATTGAAGCACAATCAGCAGACTGGACAACTTCTCTTTGTCCACCGGAGCTATGTACCAAATCATTTTCTCTACAATTGTCTATCTATACATATATTTTCTATGATGGTGCATTTGTATACATGAAATGTAGCTGAGCGTCATTGAAGCACAATCAGCAGACTGGACAACTTCTCTTTGTCCACCGGAGCTATGTACCAAATCATTTTCTCTACAATTGTCTATCTATACATATATTTTCTATGATGGTGCATTTGTATACATGAAATGTAGCTGAGCGTCATTGAAGCACAATCAGCAGACTGGACAACTTCTCTTTGTCCACCGGAGCTATGTACCAAATCATTTTCTCTACAATTGTCTATCTATACATATATTTTCTATGATGGTGCATTTGTATACATGAAATGTAGCTGAGCGTCATTGAAGCACAATCAGCAGACTGGACAACTTCTCTTTGTCCACCGGGGCTATGTAACAAATCATTTTCTCTACAATTGTCTATCTATACATATATTTTCTATGATGGTGCATTTGTATACATGAAATGTAGCTGAGCGTCATTGAAGCACAATCAGCAGACTGGACAACTTCTCTTTGTCTACCGGGGCTATGTAACAAATCATTTTCTCTACAATTGTCTATCTATACATATATTTTCTATGATGGTGCATTTGTATACATGAAATGTAGCTGAGCGTCATTGAAGCACAATCAGCAGACTGGACAACTTCTCTTTGTCC
Source organism: Homalodisca vitripennis (assembly GCF_021130785.1). Taxonomy (NCBI): domain Eukaryota; kingdom Metazoa; phylum Arthropoda; class Insecta; order Hemiptera; family Cicadellidae; genus Homalodisca; species Homalodisca vitripennis. The sequence continues at coordinate 208,863,415 of NC_060209.1, forward strand.
ACCGGAGCTATGTACCAAATCATTTTCTCTACAATTGTCTATCTATACATATATTTTCTATGATGGTGCATTTGTATACATGAAATGTAGCTGAGCGTCATTGAAGCACAATCAGCAGACTGGACAACTTCTCTTTGTCTACCGGGGCTATGTAACAAATCATTTTCTCTACAATTGTCTATCTATACATATATTTTCTATGATGGTGCATTTGTATACATGAAATGTAGCTGAGCGTCATTGAAGCACAATCAGCAGACTGGACAACTTCTCTTTGTCTACCGGAGCTATGTAACAAATCATTTTCTCTACAATTGTCTATCTATACATATATTTTCTATGATGGTGCATTTGTATACATGAAATGTAGCTGAGCGTCATTGAAGCACAATCAGCAGACTGGACAACTTCTCTTTGTCCACCGGAGCTATGTAACAAATCATTTTCTCTACAATTGTCTATCTATACATATATTTTCTATGATGGTGCATTTGTATACATGAAATGTAGCTGAGCGTCATTGAAGCACAATCAGCAGACTGGACAACTTCTCTTTGTCTACCGGGCTATGTAACAAATCATTTTCTCTACAATTGTCTATCTATACATATATTTTCTATGATGGTGCATTTGTATACATGAAATGTAGCTGAGCGTCATTGAAGCACAATCAGCAGACTGGACAACTTCTCTTTGTCTACCGGAGCTATGTAACAAATCATTTTCTCTACAATTGTCTATCTATAAATATATTTTCTATGATGGTGCATTTGTATACATGAAATGTAGCTGAGCGTCATTGAAGCACAATCAGCAGACTGGACAACTTCTCTTTGTCCACCGGAGCTATGTAACAAATCATTTTCTCTACAATTGTCTATCTATACATATATTTTCTATGATGGTGCATTTGTATACATGAAATGTAGCTGAGCGTCATTGAAGCACAATCAGCAGACTGGACAACTTCTCTTTGTCTACCGGAGCTATGTAACAAATCATTTTCTCTACAATTGTCTATCTATAAATATATTTTCTATGATGGTGCATTTGTATACATGAAATGTAGCTGAGCGTCATTGAAGCACAATCAGCAGACTGGACAACTTCTCTTTGTCTACCGGAGCTATGTACCAAATCATTTTCTCTACAATTGTCTATCTATAAATATATTTTCTATGATGGTGCATTTGTATACATGAAATGTAGCTGAGCGTCATTGAAGCACAATCAGCAGACTGGACAACTTCTCTTTGTCTACCGGGGCTATGTAACAAATCATTTTCTCTACAATTGTCTATCTATACATATATTTTCTATGATGGTGCATTTGTATACATGAAATGTAGCTGAGCGTCATTGAAGCACAATCAGCAGACTGGACAACTTCTCTTTGTCCACCGGGGCTATGTAACAAATCATGTTCTCTACAATTGTCTATCTATAAATATATTTTCTATGATGGTGCATTTGTATACATGAAATGTAGCTGAGCGTCATTGAAGCACAATCAGCAGACTGGACAACTTCTCTTTGTCTACCGGGGCTATGTAACAAATCATTTTCTCTACAATTGTCTATCTATAAATATATTTTCTATGATGGTGCATTTGTATACATGAAATGTAGCTGAGCGTCATTGAAGCACAATCAGCAGACTGGACAACTTCTCTTTGTCCACCGGGGCTATGTGACAAATCATTTTCTCTACAATTGTCTATCTATACATATATTTTCTATGATGGTGCATTTGTATACATGAAATGTAGCTGAGCGTCATTGAAGCACAATCAGCAGACTAGACAGCTTCTCTTTGTCCACCGGGGCTATGTAACAAATCATTTTCTCTACAATTGTCTATCTATACATATATTTTCTATGATGGTGCATTTGTATACATGAAATGTAGCTGAGCGTCATTGAAGCACAATCAGCAGACTGGACAACTTATCTTTGTCTACCGGAGCTATGTAACAAATCATGTTCTCTACAATTGTCTATCTATACATATATTTTCTATGATGGTGCATTTGTATACATGAAATGTAGCTGAGCGTCATTGATGCACAATCAGCAGACTGGACAACTTCTCTTTGTCCACCGGAGCTATGTAACAAATCATGTTCTCTACAATTGTCTATCTATAAATATATTTTCTATGATGGTGCATTTGTATACATGAAATGTAGCTGAGCGTCATTGAAGCACAATCAGCAGACTGGACAACTTCTCTTTGTCCACCGGAGCTATGTAACAAATCATGTTCTCTACAATTGTCTATCTATAAATATATTTTCAAGACGTGTCAAGTATGAAATGCGCTATAGATACGAAATGTTCTTGCAACTTAAGCGAAGGTTGTTCCGAGACACGAGACGTGGCGTACCCCTGTCTTGTAACAACAACCGCTATTGTTCTACAGCCCTCACAGGTAATGTTCAGAAACATTACTTTTTGTGTATATTATATACAGTTCGATCACACATACTTACTTCTAAGGGACTCACTATACCGCGGAATTTATCTATTACTTGAACCTTTCTCAAACAATCAATCATTTATCAGAACAATGGCGTCATGTGGGTTTCATCCATCTTCATCGCCTGTCCCCAACACACGCTGTGATATTCTAAGGTGGGTTGAGGTGACTAGAACTACCATTTTATGCTCCATATTCGGTAGCTGCAACTACCAACGATGCAAATCTTGGGTGGCCTATTCACACAGAAGTTGAGGATGTAAATGTGTTCTGTTCAAGTCCGTCATTAAAAATTGGCATGAATTGAAACATTAATTGAAAATGTTCTCCAAACAATTTCGTTTTTCAAGACTTTAAAGCCACATTAAGCAAAATCCTGTAAGGAAATATGATTATAACTTTTAGCAATAGCAAATAAATACAACTTCATCTTTAGCATTCAAAAATTTCTTTAATCCTAAATGAAGAAAGATTATAAATAACTATTTTACACCTTTTCTTTTTTCTTTTTTTTTTTATAGACGTTTACAATGAGCTACCATAAAATTAACATATTTTATGTTAGGCATATTTTAATATGTAACAAGTCATTTTAAAGTGCACTAAATCATAATTAGAAACTATTAGAGGCTTACAATTAAAGTTTTTAATACTAACAACCGGGACCTTCCACTTTTTTTACACAACATATATAAAATCAAATGTAAAGATTTTGAATGGACTCCCTGTATGTGCTTTAAGGAGGATGCATTTAGTTTTTTTTTTAGCTCTAATTCTTTTCTAGATAAACGCTTAAGATATCTACCGAATAAATACTTAAAAACTAAAGTAAAACATATAACATATGTACATAAACAATATGTAGCTAAACATTCCACACCCATTAGACGTAGCAAACGTGTATTTCAAACAGCTCTAACATACATAGTTTTAAAGAAGTAGATACTTAGATAAGACTGTAAAGTAAAACATATAACATATGTACATAAACATATGTAGCTAAACATTCCACACCCATTAGACGTAGCAAACGTGTATTTCAAACAGCTCTAACATACATAGTTTTAAAGAAGTAGATACTTAGATAAGACTGTAAAGTAAAACATATAACATATGTACATAAACATTATGTAGCTAAACATTCCACACCCATTAGACGTAGCAAACGTGTATTTCAAACAGCTCTAACATACATAGTTTTAAAGAAGTAGATACTTAGATAAGACTGTAAAGTAAAACATATAACATATGTACAGAAACATTATGTAGCTAAACATTCCACACCCATTAGACGTAACACACATGTATTTCAAACAGCTCTAACATACATAGTTTTAAAGAAGTAAATACTTAGATAAGACTGTAAAGTAAAACATATAACATATGTACATAAACATTATGTAGCTAAACATTCCACACCCATTAGACGTAGCAAACGTGTATTTCAAACAGCTCTAACATACATAGTTTTAAATAAGTAAATACTTAGATAAGACTGTAAAGTAAAACATATAACATATGTACATAAACATTATGTAGCTAAACATTCCACACCCAGTAAAAGTAACACACATGTATTTCAAACAGCTCTAACATACATAGTTTTAAAGAAGTAAATACTTAGATAAGACTGTAAAGTAAAACATATAACATATGTACATAAACATTATGTAGCTAAACATTCCACAACCATTAGACGTAGCAAACGTGTATTTCAAACAGCTCTAACATACATAGTTTTAAATAAGTAAATACTTAGATAAGACTGTAAAGTAAAACATATAACATATGTACATAAACATTATGTAGCTAAACATTCCACACCCAGTAAACGTAACACACATGTATTTCAAACAGCTCTAACATACATAGTTTTAAATAAGTAAATACTTAGATAAGACTGTAAAGTAAAACATATAACATATGTACATAAACATTATGTAGCTAAACATTCCACAACCATTAGACGTAGCAAACGTGTATTTCAAACAGCTCTAACATACATAGTTTTAAATAAGTAAATACTTAGATAAGACTGTAAAGTAAAACATATAACATATGTACATAAACATTATGTAGCTAAACATTCCACACCCATTAAACGTAGCAAACGTGTATTTCAAACAGCTCTAACATACATAGTTTTAAATAAGTAAATACTTAGATAAGACTGTAAAGTAAAACATATAACATATGTACATAAACATTATGTAGCTAAACATTCCACACCCAGTAAACGTAACACACATGTATTTCAAACAGCTCTAACATACATAGTTTTAAATAAGTAAATACTTAGATAGACTGTAAAGTAAAACATATAACATATGTACATAAACATTATGTAGCTAAACATTCCACACCCATTAAACGTAGCAAACGTGTATTTCAAACAGCTCTAACATACATAGTTTTAAATAAGTAAATACTTAGATAGACTGTAAAGTAAAACATATAACATATGTACATAAACATCATGTAGCTAAACATTCCACACCCAGTAAACGTAACACACATGTATTTCAAACAGCTCTAACATACATAGTTTTAAAGAAGTAAATACTTAGATAGACTGTAAAGTAAAACATATAACATATGTACATAAACTTTATGTAGCTAAACATTCCACACCCAGTAAACGTAACACACATGTATCTGAAACAGCTCTAACATACATAGTTTTAAATAAGTAAATACTTAGATAGACTGTAAAGTAAAACATATAACATATGTACATAAACATCATGTAGCTAAACATTCCACACCCAGTAAACGTAACACACATGTATCTCAAACAGCTCTAACATACATAGTTTTAAATAAGTAAATACTTAGATAGACTGTAAAGTAAAACATATAACATATGTACATAAACATCATGTAGCTAAACATTCCACACCCAGTAAACGTAACACACATGTATTTCAAACAGCTCTAACATACATAGTTTTAAATAAGTAAATACTTAGATAGACTGTAAAGTAAAACATATAACATATGTACATAAACATCATGTAGCTAAACATTCCACACCCAGTAAACGTAACACACATGTATCTCAAACAGCTCTAACATACATAGTTTTAAAGAAGTAAATACTTAGATAAGACTGTAAAGTAAAACATATAACATATGTACATAAACTTTATGTAGCTAAACATTCCACACCCAGTAAACGTAACACACATGTATCTCAAACAGCTCTAACATAGATAGTTTTAAATAAGTAAATACTTGGATAAGACTGAAAAATATGTACATTCGCTTTAAAGTTTAAAGCAAGTAAAAGACAGCAACAAAAACCTTGTGATCAAAAGAATTAGTGGTCCGTGTTACCAATTTCAGTACAAGCTCCAATGTGCCGAATCTATGTAATTACGCCGGCCAGTATTAATTCCCCAAATGTTACCTTTGATACAAATGGGAAAATATCATTTTAATTTGTTTGTAAACAATGTTAATTATATTTCTACTTCCCCTGTAATTATTGGAATTAGTTATGTAGTTTTAATTTACTAGTTCCAAAAATAGAATAATTAATTTGATTACTTCTATTACAAATGTTATAAAATACGTGTATACTGTACTGTCGGTTGAATACAAGGCAGATGTACTCCACGCGACGTGCTTGGCTGAGGTCGTATGTAAAATTTCAAGTCTACAGTAGATCATTTCGTTAAACTACATGTATTATTGTGTTGGTACTCAGTTAGTCTACAATTTATTTATTCTGAAATTTTCTCGTTGCTATCATGGTCACCCGTAAGACCAGTGTAAAAATTTTCACTAACGCTCAGCCAAACCCATGGAGTAACATCGACCATCATCGAAGTCGACGTTGGTTGTATAGAAATGAAGGTTCACGCACAATGTAAAATCTGTATATCGCTTCGTTCTGGAGATACAGTGAGGACAGACAGACGTACAAACAGAAATGATGTTTTTCCAGTTCCTCGAACGATAGGCTTCGCTGATGCTCAGCCAATAATTAATTGTAATATGTGACTTTATATAATACATAGAAGAGAAATCTCTTTGTTGCTACCGTAACAAAACGAGGTAAAGAAGGGAAAGAGACCGATCAGCAGGACTAGAAAGGATGCGACAGAGGAAATATCATAATTATGTAACAACACGATGGCCCGGTGGATGTGTGGAGAGAACACAAATTGTAACACGCCTCTCTTGAACGTTCTTCTTCTTGTCAAACTAATTTATTGCCCGCAAAGCACGGATTTTTCCAAACATGGCTATAAACATGTTTCCGCTTACAGAATATCACAGGTCTGATAAAATGGAGGGCCATCTTTCAGTTAAATTGGTATAATCGCACTTCGTTGGGGACGATTTCTACAATTTCGTTGTCACCGTCCTTTACGAAACCCCCCTTGAAGTTAAAAAATAGTAAAGCATGAATTGGTAAAACGAAGAATAGTAGAACTTAAAAGTAGTTTTGTGAAGAGACCCATGTAAAAACAGCTAAAGATGAATATGAAACATTTTTACATCGTCTTTTCGAAAGATGACTGAAGGGAGTGAAATATTGTTATCTAGAAAAACGTGTTATTTCCTTACGTAATATTTTATTACAAACACGACTATATCATAAAATAAACAATAAAAAATGCGATACGTTAAGGAATTCAATACAATGAATCTCTTAATATTCCAATGCGGCTATTTAGGGGAATCCTCATTTCTGCAGAATGTAATAACCTGCAACAGAACCATCTTGAGAAACTCTAATTTGGTTAGTATGGCATCCTCAAGCACTCTTAAATCGATCAATAATACTTGAGACTGTGCGTCAAGCGTCAGTCAGACTGCCTCAGACTTACGAAATCTAGCAGGGCTAAGTTACAAACCGTTACCATGATGATAAATCATCCTTAACAGTCATTCCCCCTTGCTCCTTGAACACCGTGTCCACTATATTACAACTTATCAAAACCTATATGATATGTAATGATCAATGAGGAAAAATTTCCCATTTCACTAAATCCTTTTATTTGCACCAATCCAAACAGATCAACATATTCAGCATCTGATGATGAGTGTTTTCAAGAAATTCTAAGAGATTCCACACCGTTCCATTGTGTCAAGGCCATGTTGTCTCCAACAAAGTGTCACCAGGCTGTCGTACATAGAAAATGTGATTCTACGAACCACGCTCGTAACCAAAGGAATAACGAGAATCTTATCAAAACATTTCAACTAAGAAACGTTAATCTTGGGACGTTACATATAACAACAAATAGTGTCACCAGGCTGTCGTACATAGAAAATGTGATTCTACGAACCACGCTCGTAATCAAAGGAATAACGAGAATCTTATCAAAACATTTCAACTAAGAAACGTTAATCTTGGGACGTTACATATAACAACAAATAGTGTCACCTGGCTGTCGTACACAGAAAATGTGATTCTACGAACCACGCTCGTAATCAAAGGAATAACGAGAATCTTATCAAAACATTTCAACTAAGAAACGTTAATCTTGGGACGTTACATATAACAACAAAGAGTGTCACCAGGCTGTCGTACATAGAAAATGTGATTCTACGAACCACGCTCGTAATCAAAGGAATAACGAGAATCTTATCAAAACATTTCAACTAAGAAACGTTAATCTTGGGACGTTACATATAACAACAAAGAGTGTCACCAGGCTGTCGTACATAGAAAATGTGATTCTACGAACCACGCTCGTAATCAAAGGAATAACGAGAATCTTATCAAAACATTTCAACTAAGAAACGTTAATCTTGGAACGTTACATATAACAACAAAGAGTGTCACCAGGCTGTCGTACATAGAAAATGTGATTCTACGAACCACGCTCGTAACCAAAGGAATAACGAGAATCTTATCAAAACATTTCAACTAAGAAACGTTAATCTTGGGACGTTACATATAACAACAAATAGTGTCACCAGGCTGTCGTACATAGAAAATGTGATTCTACGAACCACGCTCGTAATCAAAGGAATAACGAGAATCTTATCAAAACATTTCAACTAAGAAACGTTAATCTTGGGACGTTACATATAACAACAAATAGTGTCACCTGGCTGTCGTACATATAAAATGTGATTCTACGAACCACGCTCGTAATCAAAGGAATAACGAGAATCTTATCAAAACATTTCAACTAAGAAACGTTAATCTTGGGACGTTACATATAACAACAAAGAGTGTCACCAGGCTGTCGTACATAGAAAATGTGATTCTACGAACCACGCTCGTAATCAAAGGAATAACGAGAATCTTATCAAAACATTTCAACTAAGAAACGTTAATCTTGGAACGTTACATATAACAACAAAGAGTGTCACCAGGCTGTCGTACATAGAAAATGTGATTCTACGAACCACGCTCGTAATCAAATGAATAACGAGAATCTTATCAAAACATTTCAACTAAGAAACGTTAATCTTGGAACGTTAAATATAACAACAAATAGTGTCACCAGGCTGTCGTACATAGAAAATGTGATTCTACGAACCACGCTCGTAATCAAAGGAATAACGAGAATCTTATCAAAACATTTCAACTAAGAAACGTTAATCTTGGGACGTTACATATAACAACAAAGAGTGTCACCAGGCTGTCGTACATAGAAAATGTGATTCTACGAACCACGCTCGTAATCAAAGGAATAACGAGAATCTTATCAAAACATTTCAACTAAGAAACGTTAATCTTGGAACGTTACATATAACAACAAAGAGTGTCACCAGGCTGTCGTACATAGAAAATGTGATTCTACGAACCACGCTCGTAATCAAAGGAATAACGAGAATCTTATCAAAACATTTCAACTAAGAAACGTTAATCTTGGAACGTTACATATAACAACAAAGAGTGTCACCAGGCTGTCGTACATAGAAAATGTGATTCTACGAACCACGCTCGTAATCAAAGGAATAACGAGAATCTTATCAAAACATTTCAACTAAGAAACGTTAATCTTGGGACGTTTATTTATAACAACAAAGAGTGTCACCAGGCTGTCGTACATAGAAAATGTGATTCTACGAACCACGCTCGTAATCAAATGAATAACGAGAATCTTATCAAAACATTTCAACTAAGAAACGTTAATCTTGGGACGTTTATTTATAACAACAAAGAGTGTAACCAGGCTGTCGTACATAGAAAATGTGATTCTACGAACCACGCTCGTAATCAAATGAATAACGAGAATCTTATCAAAACATTTCAACTAAGAAACGTTAATCTTGGAACGTTACATATAACAACAAATAGTGTCACCAGGCTGTTGTACATAGAAAATGTGATTCTACGCACCACGCTCGTAATCAAAGGAATAACGAGAATCTTAACAAAACATTTCAACTAAGAAACGTTAATCTTGGGACGTTACATATAACAACAAATAGTGTCACCAGGCTGTCGTACATAGAAAATGTGATTCTACGAACCACGCTCGTAATCAAAGGAATAACGAGAATCTTATCAAAACATTTCAACTAAGAAACGTTAATCTTGGGACGTTACATATAACAACAAATAGTGTCACCAGGCTGTCGTACATAGAAAATGTGATTCTACGAACCACGCTCGTAATCAAAGGAATAACGAGAATCTTATCAAAACATTTCAACTAAGAAACGTTAATCTTGGGACGTTACATATAACAACAAATAGTGTCACCAGGCTGTCGTACATAGAAAATGAGATTTTACGAACCACGCTCGTAATCAAAGGAATAACGAGAATCTTATCAAAACATTTCAACTAAGAAACGTTAATCTTGGGACGTTACATATAACAACAAAGAGTGTCACCAGGCTGTCGTACATAGAAAATGTGATTCTACGAACCACGCTCGTAACCAAAGGAATAACGAGAATCTTATCAAATCATTTCAACTAAGAAACGTTAATCTTGGGACGTTACATATAACAACAAATAGTGTCACCAGGCTGTCGTACATAGAAAATGTGATTCTACGAACCACGCTCGTAATCAAAGGAATAACGAGAATCTTATCAAAACATTTCAACTAAGAAACGTTAATCTTGGGACGTTACATATAACAACAAATAGTGTCACCAGGCTGTCGTACATAGAAAATGTGATTCTACGAACCACGCTCGTAACCAAAGGAATAACGAGAATCTTATCAAAACATTTCAACTAAGAAACGTTAATCTTGGGACGTTACATATAACAACAAAGTGTCACCAGGCTGTCGTACGTAGAAAATGTGATTCTACGAACCACGCTCGTAACCAAAGGAATAACGAGAATCTTATCAAAACATTTCAACTAAGAAACGTTAATCTTGGGACGTTTATTTATAACAACAAACTGTAATAAACGAAACTGTAACCAATAATGAAAACATCTAACAGTTGAGATTTTACTACTAGTTTTAAACGCCTAGATTATTTTGCAATAACTTTAAATATAAAGAAATAATCTTTAATACAATACAAAGAACTTAATAGTAAAGTAGTATATATTTTTGTATATTTACAAATTCTTCCTCTTCTTGCGTTCAGTATATATCTCGGCACGTAAACAGATCTAATTCAACTAACTCAAGTAATTTATACACTACTTTATTGAATCTCGAAGTTTCCATACATTTTGCAATCCAATATACATTTAATAATCAATATCCAATGATTTCGTGTAATTTATTAATTTAATTGTAACAGAGCGGTGTATAGGCGAGTACATTGGTCCAAACCACACTCGGTAAAGGCCTTCGTTATGCCAAATAATACAAAGAATACAAGCATGCAATTTTTCTAATGGTCGCCTTTATAGTTGTTCATACGCTTAACCTAAGAGGCTTGGTAAGTTCCGTTCTAGAGCCTTGTGCAACTACCGGGTCAAGTTAAGGTCGAGTTAACGACGGTTCACATATTTCCACATAGAAATAACTTCAGTCTAGTGTATCTAGTGTTCCAGACCTCAAGTGCCATTGTCGTACAAGAGTTAGTGCACGGGTTGGACACAAGAGTGCAGCATAGGCTTGAAGTCTGTTGAAGCTCCACTCATCGGCCCAAGTATATTATACCTTACATGAGTGCTTTCGAAACCGGCCACTCACGACGTAACATTGGGTCAATTATCGTTCAAAATTGACAACAGGCCACGTACTGAGGATTCCTATAAAGTTAGGTTTGGACCACGGATTCAGCAATATTGCAATAACATTACAAATTCATTATAAACTCTAAAAGGTTGTTGAATAAAAAATTTATTAAATTTAGACTAAATTTAAAGAACTTTAGAGAACGTGATATAACTATAACTGAAAAATGTGTGTACTCTTAGGGAACGTAACGGTAAATTTTCAAACAGTTGCCATTAATTAGTCATTATTACAAAAATGTAAAGACTACATTTCGAGGTCCGTAACCAGATCTCTTCCTCGGTAGCGTGATATGAATCAGAGTAAACAGATCATACCAAATGATTGTGACACGTCTAAGTCAGAAACCACAAGAAATGGTGTTTGTCAACTCCAAGCACACTATCTCTCAAACATGCACTTAATAGAAAATAAGCACGAATTATTATCAACCGAATATAGGTCACAACAGGTCTGGTCGCAAAATCCAACCACAGACAACTGACCAATGGCCAATAGTAAATGGCAATCGTCACGGGAGGAACAAGATAGCGGCAAATCTGAGTTATCAAAATCCCGTAAAACTTCATAATTATTCGCCTCATTCAAATGAAATAGTTACAAGACAAACAAAATAGTTTCGGTTAATTTAAACGATGTCGCGATAACTTTTTGCTAGGGGTGTGGGACAAGCTTTTACTCAAAACCTTTACTCCAACTTTCTATAATATTTAATTCTTTAATGCTAATTAATTATACGTAGATCCAAAAATCACTCAAAACAAATGGGGTAAGAAGAATAAATTTCAGTTCTCTTACTTAACTTTCTATTACTAAATGACTTAAAACATTACCTCTCGCACTAGGTGAGAACAACAAACATGTGATACTCATAGACTTATAGTTGAGAGGTACAATATTAGTTAGTTTTCGATTTTACTTAACTTTCTATTACTAATTGACTTAAAACATTACCTCTCGCACTAGTTGAGAACAATAAACATGTAATACTCATAGTTGTGATGTACATTATTACCTACTTTTCGATTTTACTTAACTTTCTATTACTAATTGACTTAAAACATTACCTCTCGCACTAGTTGAGAGCAATAAACATGTAATACTCATAGACTCATAGTTGAGAGGTACATTATTACCTACTTTTCGATTTTACTTAACTTTCTATTACTAATTGACTTAAAACATTACCTCTCGCACTAGTTGAGAACAATAAACATGTAATACTCATAGACTCATAGTTGAGAGGTACATTATTAGTTAGTTTTCGATTTTACTTAACTTTCTATTACTAATTGACTTAAAACATTACCTCTTGCACTAGTTGAGAACAATAAACATGTAATACTCATAGACTCATAGTTGAGAGGTACAATATTAGTTAGTTTTCGATTTTACTTAACTTTCTATTACTAATTGACTTAAAACATTACCTCTTGCACTAGTTGAGAACAATAAACATGTAATACTCATAGAATCATAGTTGAGAGGTACAATATTAGTTAGTTTTCGATTTTACTTAACTTTCTATTACTAATTGACTTAAAACATTACCTCTTGCACTAGTTGAGAACAATAAACATGTAATACTCATAGAATCATAGTTGAGAGGTACATTATTAGTTATTTTTCGATTTTACTTAACTTTCTATTACTAATTGACTTAAAACATTACCTCTTGCACTAGTTGAGAACAATAAACATGTAATACTCATACTCATAGTTGAGAGGTACATTATTAGTTATTTTTCGATTTTACTTAACTTTCTATTACTAATTGACTTAAAACATTACCTCTCGCACTAGTTGAGAACAATAAACATGTAATACTCATAGACTCATAGTTGAGAGGTACATTATTAGTTATTTTTCGATTTTACTTAACTTTCTATTACTAATTGACTTAAAACATTACCTCTTGCACTAGTTGAGAACAATAAACATGTAATACTCATAGACTCATAGTTGAGAGGTACAATATTAGTTAGTTTTCGATTTTACTTAACTTTCTATTACTAATTGACTTAAAACATTACCTCTTGCACTAGTTGAGAACAATAAACATGTAATACTCATACTCATAGTTGAGAGGTACATTATTAGTTATTTTTCGATTTTACTTAACTTTCTATTACTAATTGACTTAAAACATTACCTCTCGCACTAGCTGAGAACAATAAACATGTAATACTCATAGACTCATAGTTGAGAGGTACATTATTAGCTATTTTTCAATTTTACTTAACTTTCTATTACTAATTGACTTAAAACATTACCTCTCGCACTAGTTGAGAACAATAAACATGTAATACTCATAGACTCATAGTTGAGAGGTACATTATTAGTTATTTTTCGATTTTACTTAACTTTCTATTACTAATTGACTTAAAACATTACCTCTTGCACTAGTTGAGAACAATAAACATGTAATACTCATACTCATAGTTGAGAGGTACATTATTAGTTATTTTTCGATTTTACTTAACTTTCTATTACTAATTGACTTAAAACATTACCTCTCGCACTAGTTGAGAACAATAAACATGTAATACTCATAGACTCATAGTTGAGAGGTACAATATTAGTTAGTTTTCGATTTTACTTAACTTTCTATTACTAATTGACTTAAAACATTACCTCTTGCACTAGTTGAGAACAATAAACATGTAATACTCATACTCATAGTTGAGAGGTACATTATTAGTTATTTTTCGATTTTACTTAACTTTCTATTACTAATTGACTTAAAACATTACCTCTTGCACTAATTGAGAACAATAAACATGTAATACTCATAGACTCATAGTTGAGAGGTACATTATTAGTTATTTTTCGATTTTACTTAATTTTCTATTACTAATTGACTTAAAACATTACCTCTTAGACTAGGTGAGGAGAATAAACATGTAATACTCATAGTTGAGAGGTACATTATTAGCTATTTTTCGATTTTACTTAACTTTCTATTACTAATTGACTTAAAACATTACCTCTTGGACTAGGTGAGAACAATAAACATGTAATACTCATAGAATCATAGTTGAGAGGTACATTATTAACTATTTTTCGATTTTACTTAACTTTCTATTACTAATTAACTTAAAACATTACCTATTGGACTAGGTGATAACAATATGCATGTAATACTCATAGTTGTGATGTACATTATTAGTTATTTTTAGATTTTACTTATCCTTCTATTACCTACTAATTTACTTAAAACATTACCTCTTGGACTAGGTGAGAACAATAAACATGTAATACTCATAGTTGTGATGTACATTATTAGCTATTTTTCGATTTTACTTAACTTTCTATTACTAATTGACTTAAAACATTACCTCTCGCACTAGGTGATAACAATAAACATGTAATACTCATAGTTGTGATGTACATTATTAGCTATTTTTCGATTTTACTTAACTTTCTATTACTAATTGACTTAAAACATTACCTCTCGCACTAGGTGAGAACAATAAACATGTAATACTCATAGTTGAGAGGTACATTATTAGCTATTTTTCGATTTTACTTAACTTTATATTACTAATTAACTTAAAACATTACCTCTTGGACTAGGTGATAACAATAAACATGTAATACTCATAGTTGAGATGTACATTATTAGCTATTTTTCGATTTTACTTAAGGTGATTTAAACGGCTCTATACCGCCTATGTTAAATTAGTCTACTTGATAACCTGTTTCCTCAGAAACCAACAATGGTACAGGTTTAAAAATGTCATAGATTGTTTCTTATACCAACATAACATTGCTGAACTAGAATAAATATATTATGAAAATATTTTCATGAATTATAAAATTTTCTTTTAAATAGTATATTTTTTTTTAAAATGTTTAAAGATATATTTTTTAATTTTATTTGTTAACATATTGATATAATTCTAGTTCCATATCATCACCCAATAATACTAAGAACATGGTAAAAATATCATCAAGATATGTCAAGTACTTTCTGAGATAATGGGGCATTTATACGTAAAAACATAGTTTTCGGTAAATTGGATGTAAAAACTGCCCTACCTTAAAAAGCTCCAGGGTTATAATCCTGTAGGTTTGGGGCCTCTGTAACAAGGTTTGACCTTTTCTTGGCTAGTCTTGCTTCTTTTGTCGCATCTAGTACAACTTTTTCAGCTTTTCGCATTCGCTCCTCGTCCAATTTTTTCATCGTTTCTACCGTGTTCTTCCCACAGTCATTAAGTCCAAGCTCATGTAATACCTTTAGCCTAGTAATATAGCCATCATTGAATGTACTGACAGCTTCATACACTCCTAACTCTAGTGTTAGCCTTCCTACAAATGTGTTTTTTTGGTATTCTAGTCCATACGACGTTGTTACAAGCCTCATTGACGTTCTGAGTTTTTCCATGTTATATATTAAGTTTTTCCATCTTCTTAGTAAGTCTGGGTTGGCTAGATGTCTAAAATCTGGTTTCAAAACTTCCATTACAGGTACAGGAATGGAGTTCTTAAGGTTGAATGTTGAGAGCTCCTTCTTATCTTCAGCTAGCCTGTACTTGCACCATGTTTTGGGCGGTGGAGGGCAAAGGCCATGACTTGGATTCTCATCTGTCGAAATCTTATGATAATAAATTGCCCATACAGCTCTTTTCATTTGATTTAGATCTGTGCAATTACATCTTATGGCATACTGTAATAAGTTTGCAACTCATCAATTTTTTTGTCAGATAGCCTACTTCTTATCGACTTTCCATCGGACAACTCTTTACCTTTGTCGGAAGCTTTTGTGTTTCGCAGTCTTGATCCCATACGCTTTGCTACATGGTTTATGCACTCTAACTTAGGCACTACTAAATCAGGATAAGGATTACTATCTACAACAGCTAAATAAGCCTTGGAGTCTCCATCACTCAACATCTCCTTATACCTAACACCTCGCTTGTTGATAGAACGGTTGAAAATGTCGTGCAAACATTTTTTCAAAAATTAAAAAAAATACTTTTAATTGTCAGAACATTATGATTGACCCATCAAAAGTTTCGTAAAGCAATGCAGAATAATAATTCACCATAAAATAAAAAATATTTTTTTTGCATATTTTACCGTTTAACTCACCTTAACTTTCTATTACTAATAGACGTAAAACATTACCTCTCGCACTAGTTGAGAACAATAAACATGTAATACTCATAGACTCATAGTTGAGAGGTACATTATTAGCTATTTTTCGATTTTACTTAACTTCCTATTACTAATTGACTTAAAACATACCTCTTGGACTAGGTGAGAACAATAACCATGTAATTCTCATAGTTGAGAGGTACAATATTAGTTAATTGTCGATCCCGGCTTGTGCAAGCATATATTTCAAGTGCTAGTTTGATTGCGTTAACGGATTGCGTTGAGTAAGGTACTGTTTTAATTGTTATAGAATTGCAAAATAGTTAGCATCTTGTAAAATCCTTATAACTGAGACAAAACAGCTGACAAATTCAACTGAAAAAATCCTTGTTGTTCCCTGTTTGTGCACGCGTACCCCTAACGCGATCGTCCTCACTTATGCGTTGACAAATTGTGTTGAGTAAGGTAGTGTTGGAATTGTTAGAGAATTGCAAAATAGTTAGCATCTTGTAAAATCTTTATAACTGAGACAAAACAGCTGACAAATTCAACTGAAAAAATCCTTGTTGTTCCCTGTTTGTGCACGCGTACCCCTAACGCGATCGTACCCACTTATGCGTTGACAAATTGTGTTGAGTAAGGTAGTGTTGGAATTGTTAGAGAATTGCAAAATAGTTAGCATCTTGTAAAATCTTTATAACTGAGACAAAACAGCTGACAAATTCAACTGAAAAAATCCTTGTTGTTCCCTGTTTGTGCACGCGTACCCCTAACGCGATCGTACTCACTTATGCGTTGACAAATTGTGTTGAGTAAGGTAGTGTTGGAATTGTTAGAGAATTGCAAAATAGTTAGCATCTTGTAAAATCTTTATAACTGAGACAAAACAGCTGACAAATTCAACTGAAAAAATCCTTGTTGTTCCCTGTTTGTGCAAGCGTACCCCTAACGCGATCGTACTCACTTATGCGTTGACAAATTGTGTTGAGTAAGGTAGTGTTGGAATTGTTAGAGAATTGCAAAATAGTTAGCATCTTGTAAAATCTTTATAACTGAGACAAAACAGCTGACAAATTCAACTGATAAAATCCTTGTTGTTCCCTGTTTGTGCAAGCGTGCTCCTAACGCGATCGTACTCACTTATGCGTTGACAAATTGTGTTGAGTAAGGTAGTGTTGGAATTTGTAGAGAATTGCAAAATAGTTAGCATCTTGTAAAATCTTTATAACTGAGACAAAACAGCTGACAAATTCAACTCATAAAATCCTTGTTGTTCCCTGTTTGTGAAAGCGTGCTCCTAACGCGATCGTACTCGTTGGCGGATTGCGTTGAGAGAATTGTTATAAAAATTACTAAATAGTTGGAATCTTGCACATTATTTTTAATGGTAATAGTTATTTGACTTTTGACATTTTGATAATATTAAAGGAAGTCACACCATTGTTTTTTATTTTAAATTTCTCTGATTTATTACTACGAGTTATCTTTGCAAAGTTTGGTATCTCTAGCGTTACTATTTCTAGAGACAATATATTTATAAAAAATACTAAATGGCAGCTATCGGTTAAATGATAAATTTCTCGACATACGTTTTAGGTAATTTTTCCTTAAGTCTAAACAGCCTCTGAAGTTATACCCTGCACAATAAAGTGTTAGATCGAATTAGAAAAGCCCCAGTAAAAGTTTCGAGTCTTAAAAAAAACTAAAAAAAGTAAAAAAACTAATTGCGAATATATTTCTAAAACATTTATAATGTTCGTTATGATATTGCTATTGGTTTTTATTCATTAAGGTTTTATTGCAATAAACATGATTTATAATTTTTGGAATGTATACCCTCTCTGTAAGCTACTTTTATCTATTATAGGATATGGTGGTTTAGGAGAAAAATAAAATGTGCCTATAAATATAAATCCTTATATGCTTTAAAGTCTATGTTTCCTTGTAAGTCCAAAACAGTACAAGCGATAGTGCTCAAATTTAGCATGAATACCTTATCTTAGCATAAAAAGTACTACGTGTGAAATGTTTAATAGTTATGAACATAAAAAGTTTTAGTAAATCTTGTATTAGTAGACCCTACACAATAGTGCGGTACACACAAGTCTAGTCTAGTCAAGCACCATCCATCAGACATTACATGGATGTGATCGCTGTGGCCAAATATGTGTAGACAATACACAGTAGTGCAATACACACATTGTCTAGTCTAGGCAAGCACCATCCATCAGACATTACTTGGATGTGATCGCTGTGGCCAAATATGTGTAGACCCTACACAGTAGTGCGGTACACACATGTCTAGTCTAGTCAAGCACCATCCATCAGACATTACATGGATGTGATCGCTGTGGCCAAATATGTGTAGACCCTACACAGTAGTGCGGTACACACATGTCTAGTCTAGTCAAGCACCATCCATCAGACATTACATGGATGTGATCGCTGTGGCCAAATATGTGTAGACCCTACACAGTAGTGCGGTACACACAAGTCTAGCCTAGTCAAGCACCATCCATCAGACATTACATGGATGTGATCGCTGTGGCCAAATATGTGTAGACCCTACACAGTAGTGCGGTACACACATGTCTAGTCTAGTCAAGCACCATCCATCAGACATTACATGGATGTGATCGCTGTGGCCAAATATGTGTAGACCCTACACAGTAGTGCGGTACACACAAGTCTAGCCTAGTCAAGCACCATCCATCAGACATTACATGGATGTGATCGCTGTGGCCAAATATGTGTAGACCCTACACAGTAGTGCGGTACACACATGTCTAGTCTAGTCAAGCACCATCCATCAGACATTACATGGATGTGATCGCTGTGGCCAAATATGTGTAGACCCTACACAGTAGTGCGGTACACACAAGTCTAGCCTAGTCAAGCACCATCCATCAGACATTACATGGATGTGATCGCTGTGGCCAAATATGTGTAGACCCTACACAGTAGTGCGGTACACACATGTCTAGTCTAGTCAAGCACCATCCATCAGACATTACATGGATGTGATCGCTGTGGCCAAATATGTGTAGACCCTACACAGTAGTGCGGTACACACATGTCTAGTCTAGTCAAGCACCATCCATCAGACATTACATGGATGTGATCGCTGTGGCCAAATATGTGTAGACCCTACACAGTAGTGCGGTACACACATGTCTAGTCTAGTCAAGCACCATCCATCAGACATTACATGGATGTGATCGCTGTGGCCAAATATGTGTAGACCCTACACAGTAGTTCGGTACACACATGTCTAGCCTAGTCAAGCACCATCCATCAGACATTACATGGATGTGATCGCTGTGGCCAAATATGTGTAGACCCTACACAGTAGTGCGGTACACACATGTCTAGCCTAGTCAAGCACCATCCATCAGACATTACATGGATGTGATCACTGTGGCCAGATATGTGTAGACCCTACACAGTAGTGCGGTACACACATGTCTAACCTAGTCAAAGCATCATCCATCAGACATTACTTGGATGTGATCACTGTGGCCAGATATGTGTAGACCCTACAAAGTAGTGCGGTACACACATGTCTAGCCTAGTCAAGCACCATCCATCAGACATTACTTGGATGTGATCGGTGTGGCCAGATATGTGTAGACCCTACAAAGTAGTGCGGTACACACATGTCTAGCCTAGTCAAGCACCATCCATCAGACATTACTTGGATGTGATCACTGTGGCCAGATATGTGTAGACCCTACAAAGTAGTGCGGTACACACATGTCTAGCCTAGTCAAGCACCATCCATCAGACGTTACATGGATGTGATCACTGTGGCCAGATATGTGTAGACCCTACAAAGTAGTGCGGTACACACATGTCTAGCCTAGTCAAGCACCATCCATCAGACGTTACATGGATGTGATCACTGTGGCCAGATATGTGTAGACCCTACACAGTAGTGCGGTACACACATTGTCTAGCCTAGTCAAGCACCATCCATCAGACATTACTTGGATGTGATCGGTGTGGCCAGATATGTGTAGACCCTACACAGTAGTGCGGTACACACATTGTCTAGTCTAGGCAAGCACCATCCATCAGACATTACTTGGATGTGATCGGTGTGGCCAGATATGTGTAGACCCTACACAGTAGTGCGGTACACACATTGTCTAGCCTAGTCAAGCACCATCCATCAGACATTACTTGGATGTGATCGGTGTGGCCAGATATGTGTAGACCCTACACAGTAGTGCGGTACACACATTGTCTAGCCTAGTCAAGCACCATCCATCAGACATTACTTGGATGTGATCGGTGTGGCCAGATATGTGTAGACCCTACACAGTAGTGCGGTACACACATTGTCTAGTCTAGGCAAGCACCATCCATCAGACATTACTGGGATGTGATCGGTGTGGCCAGATATGTGTAGACCCTACACAGTAGTGCAATACACACATTGTCTAGTCTAGCCAAGCACCATTCATCAGACATTACTTGGATGTGATCGCTGTGGCCAGATATGTGTAGACCCTACACAGTAGTGCGGTACACACAGTGTCTATCCTAGTCAAGCACCATCCATCAGACATTACTTGGATGTGATCGGTGTGGCCAGATATGTGTAGACCCTACACAGTAGTGCGGTACACACATGTCTAGCCTAGTCAAGCACCATCCATCAGACATTACTTGGATGTGATCGGTGTGGCCAGATATGTGTAGACCCTACACAGTAGTGCAATACACACATGTCTAGCCTAGTCAAGCACCATCCATCAGACATTACTTGGATGTGATCGGTGTGGCCAGATATGTGTAGACAATACACAGTAGTGCAATACACACATTGTCTAGTCTAGGCAAGCACCATCCATCAGACATTACTTGGATGTGATCGGTGTGGCCAGATATGTGTAGACCCTACACAGTAGTGCAATACACACATTGTCTAGTCTAGCCAAGCACCATCCATCAGACATTACATGGATGTGATCGCTGTGGTTAGATACGTGTAGACAGTTGGTAATACCTTCATACATAAACCACTAGCCTTGGGTTGTCCGCAACCATAATGCATCTGTCAACTCTATAACTGCCATTATGGTCACATTACAGTTTGGAATTGGGTTTTATCAAAATGTTGGTGCATTAAAGTACCTTTTTGCAACTTTTAGATGAAAAATATGTTTAAATTATTAGCACGAGAACACGCGATCCTTATTAACTCACAATTTCAGTAAAGTGTCATCATTTTTATTTACTACGACTATTTGTATATTAGGCCTATATGAAAACTGGTCCTACATTTAAACGATTCCTTAGTGAATGCAGAATTTTAATTTAATCTTCCATCTTGAAAGTTTATTTCTTTCACATAAACAGATGTAGCCTCAAAGAAACGCAGACTGCCTGAATATAAATTACATAAAGACGTTACATAAATATCACATACAATAATAATAGACAAAGCGTAAGATACGACACCGCAAAGAAATGGGAAAACTTCACATTGACATTACAGAAATCAACTCGCGGACCCATGTGTGTGGTACTTTAAATAATATTTACGATCTTCACCTGACAACAACGATGATATAATTCTATAATACAATACAATATAGTACAATAATATAATACAATTCTATAATACTCCCTCTAAAGTATTGGTGGATAAAGGTTACTGTGCAAAACAGACAAAAATAAAATATAGATCCAGAACCGTAAATGTAAATACATAAAATTTTTTGCAACAGCAGGATAGCTTAGCGAGTGGCTCGGGCGTAGCGCACTGTGTCGTATGACGCTACACGCGTGATATCTGACATGATACCAATACAGCTAATAGTGGACGAGTGGGCAGAGATCAACAGCAGGATGGATAGCTTTGCGAGTGGCTCGGGCGTAGCGCACTGTGTCGTATGACGCTACACGCGTGATATCTGACATGATACAAATACAGCTAATAGTGGACGAGTGGGCAGAGATCAACAGCAGGATAGCTTTGCGAGTGGCTCGGGCGTAGCGCACTGTGTCGTATGACGCTACACGCGTGATATCTGACATGATACCAATACAGCTAATAGTGGACGAGTGGGCAGAGATCAACAGCAGGATAGCTTTGCGAGTGGCTCGGGCGTAGCGCACTGTGTCGTATGACGCTACACGCGTGATATCTGACATGATACCAATACAGCTAATAGTGACGAGTGGGCAGAGATCTACAGCAGGATAGCTTTGCGAGTGGCTGGGGCGTAGCGCACTGTGTCGTATGACGCTACACGCGTGATATCTGACATGATACCAATACAGCTAATAGTGGACGAGTGGGCAGAGATCAACAGCAGGATAGCTTTGCGAGTGGCTCGGGCGTAGCGCACTGTGTCGTATGACGTTACACGCGTGATATCTGACATGATACCAATACAGCTAATAGTGGAGGAGTGGGTAGAGATCAACAGCAGGATAGCTTTGCGAGTGGCTCGGGCGTAGCGCACTGTGTCGTATGACGCTACACGCGTGATATCTGACATGATACCAATACAGCTAATAGTGGAGGAGGGGGCAGAGATCTACAGAGACCGCCAGAATAAACTTAAACCATTGTTACTCGGTAGTAATAGTGCCTGTTGAAGTTTAAAAGTACAATATTCAAGGACGATGTGCGTGAACTGGCTGTGATTTACCACCAGAATGAACTTAAACCATTGTTACTCGGTAGTAAAAGTGCCTGTTGAAGTTTAAAAGTACAATATTCAAGGACGATGTGCGTGAACTGGCTGCGATTTACCGCCAGAATCAACTTAAACCATTGTTACTCGGTATTAAAAGTGCCTGTTGAAGTTTAAAAGTACAATATACAAGGACGATAAGCGTGAACTGGCTGTGATTTACCACCAGAATGAACTTAAACCATTGTTACTCGGTAGTAATAGTGCCTGTTGAAGTTTAAAAGTACAATATTCAAGGACGATGTGCGTGAACTGGCTGTGATTTACCACCAGAATGAACTTAAACCATTGTTACTCGGTAGTAAAAGTGCCTGTTGAAGTTTAAAAGTACAATATACAAGGACGATGTGCGTGAACTGGCTGCGATTTACCGCCAGAATGAACTTAAACCATTGTTACTCGGTAGTAAAAGTGCCTGTTGAAGTTTAAAAGTACAATATTGAAGGACGATGTGCGTGAACTGGCTGTGATTTACCACCAGAATGAACTTAAACCATTGTTACTCGGTAGTAAAAGTGCCTGTTGAAGTTTAAAAGTACAATATACAAGGACGATAAGCGTGAACTGGCTGTGATTTACCACCAGAATGAACTTAAACCATTGTTACTCGGTAGTAATAGTGCCTGTTGAAATTTAAAAGTACAATATTCAAGGACGATGTGCGTGAACTGGCTGTGATTTACCGCCAGAATGAACTTAAACCATTGTTACTCGGTAGTAAATAGTGCCTGTTGAAGTTTAAAAGTACAATATTCAAGGACGATGTGCGTGAACTGGCTGTGATTTACCGCCAGAATGAACTTAAACCATTGTTACTCGGTAGTAAAAGTGCCTGTTGAAGTTTAAAAGTACAATATTGAAGGACGATGTGCGTGAACTGGCTGTGATTTACCACCAGAATGAACTTAAACCATTGTTACTCGGTAGTAAAAGTGCCTGTTGAAGTTTAAAAGTACAATATACAAGGACGATAAGCGTGAACTGGCTGTGATTTACCACCAGAATGAACTTAAACCATTGTTACTCGGTAGTAATAGTGCCTGTTGAAGTTTAAAAGTACAATATTCAAGGACGATAAGCGTGAACTGGCTGTGATTTACCACCAGAATGAACTTAAACCATTGTTACTCGGTAGTAATAGTGCCTGTTGAAGTTTAAAAGTACAATATACAAGGACGATAAGCGTGAACTGGCTGTGATTTACCACCAGAATGAACTTAAACCATTGTTACTCGGTAGTAATAGTGCCTGTTGAAGTTTAAAAGTACAATATTCAAGGACGATGTGCGTGAACTGGCTGTGATTTACCGCCAGAATGAACTTAAACCATTGTTACTCGGTAGTAAAAGTGCCTGTTGAAGTTTAAAAGTACAATATTGAAGGACGATGTGCGTGAACTGGCTGTGATTTACCACCAGAATGAACTTAAACCATTGTTACTCGGTAGTAAAAGTGCCTGTTGAAGTTTAAAAGTACAATACTCAAGGACGATGTGCGTGAACTGGCTGTGATTTACCACCAGAATGAACTTAAACCATTGTTACTCGGTAGTAAAAGTGCCTGTTGAAGTTTAAAAGTACAATATTGAAGGACGATGTGCGTGAACTGGCTGTGATTTACCACCAGAATGAACTTAAACCATTGTTACTCGGTAGTAAAAGTGCCTGTTGAAGTTTAAAAGTACAATACTCAAGGACGATGTGCGTGAACTGGCTGTTATTTACCGCCAGAATCAACTTAAACCATTGTTACTCGGTAGTAAAAGTGCCTGTTGAAGTTTAAAAGTACAATATTGAAGGACGATGTGCGTGAACTGGCTGTGATTTACCGCCAGAATCAACTTAAACCATTGTTACTCGGTAGTAAAAGTGCCTGTTGAAGTTTAAAAGTACAATATTCAAGGACGATGTGCGTGAACTGGCTGCGATTTACCACCAGAATGAACTTAAACCATTGTTACTCGGTAGTAAAAGTGCCTGTTGAAGTTTAAAAGTACAATATACAAGGACGATAAGCGTGAACTGGCTGCGATTTACCGCCAGAATCAACTTAAACCATTGTTACTCGGTAGTAAAAGTGCCTGTTGAAGTTTAAAAGTACAATATTCAAGGACGATGTGCGTGAACTGGCTGTGATTTACCGCCAGAATCAACTTAAACCATTGTTACTCGGTAGTAAAAGTGCCTGTTGAAGTTTAAAAGTACAATATTCAAGGACGATGTGCGTGAACTGGCTGTGATTTACCGCCAGAATCAACTTAAACCATTGTTACTCGGTAGTAAAAGTGCCTGTTGAAGTTTAAAAGTACAATATTCAAGGACGATGTGCGTGAACTGGCTGCGATTTACCGCCAGAATCAACTTAAACCATTGTTACTCGGTAGTAAAAGTGCCTGTTGAAGTTTAAAAGTACAATATTCAAGGACGATGTGCGTGAACTGGCTGCGATTTACCGCCAGAATCAACTTAAACCATTGTTACTCGGTAGTAAAAGTGCCTGTTGAAGTTTAAAAGTACAATATACAAGGACGATAAGCGTAAACTGGCTGCGATTTACCGCCAGAATCAACTTAAACCATTGTTACTCGGTAGTAAAGTGCCTGTTGAAGTTTAAAAGTACAATATTCAAGGACGATGTGCGTGAACTGGCTGTGATTTACCGCCAGAATCAACTTAAACCATTGTTACTCGGTAGTAAAAGTGCCTGTTGAAGTTTAAAAGTACAATATTCAAGGACGATGTGCGTAAACTGGCTGCGATTTACCGCCAGAATCAACTTAAACCATTGTTACTCGGTAGTAAAAGTGCCTGTTGAAGTTTAAAAGTACAATATACAAGGACGATAAGCGTAAACTGGCTGCGATTTACCGCCAGAATCAACTTAAACCATTGTTACTCGGTAGTAAAAGTGCCTGTTGAAGTTTAAAAGTACAATATTCAAGGATGATGTGCGTGAACTGGCTGTGATTTACCGCCAGAATCAACTTAAACCATTGTTACTCGGTAGTAAAAGTGCCTGTTGAAGTTTAAAAGTACAATATTCAAGGATGATGTGCGTGAACTGGCTGTGATTTACCGCCAGAATCAACTTAAACCATTGTTATTTGGTAGTAAAACTATTCCCAAACCCAACCTGCGAGTCGCAAGGGATATGTAAAGAATTATTATGTTCCAAATGTTCTGAGCCAAAATAATTTGAACTTAAACAACGCACTCGCGTTATGAGATTAATGAGTAGGTAAAACTAACTTTTGTAACATACACATAAAATAGAACAATCTCTGTTACAAGTGATAGTAAAATCATTATAATAATTATGTCTACAAAAAGTAAAATGAGGATAAACTGCTACCACTAATGTATCACTGTTTATCGCAAAATAAACTAATTTAAGCGTACGTAGCTCTTATTTTTATTCCCCTAGTGTTATGAATGAACTTGATGAGTTTAAACTGAAGTGGCTCGAATGATGTTGACAGATGTTGGCTCAATGTTGCACTGCTGGTGGACCACAGGCCACTGTTTACGTACGATTACACCATCACCAAAGTTGTGGTCATTCCACTACGCCAGAGCTAGCGTTACATTCCATCTCTCTATATCAGAATAAATCAATAATATTTCGTTTTGATAAACACATTAAACATTAATCTAACATAACAAACTCAATAGAACAAGTTTAATAGAATATAATAGTTTAATTGAACGATTGTTTGTAATATGGCACTTACCTTCTACACACAAAAGGGTTAAAAATATAATCAATCGAAAGACAACAATAATTACATGGAACATGTGTAAAGGTAGCTTAGGGGTAAGAAGACAAAAATCACCTATAACAATTTTATTCGTACTATCTACATTTAACATTTTAAGATGAAACAAGATTTCAAAGGAATTCCCTGAATTTGAAACGTACA
This sequence comes from Homalodisca vitripennis, assembly GCF_021130785.1. Classification (NCBI taxonomy): domain Eukaryota; kingdom Metazoa; phylum Arthropoda; class Insecta; order Hemiptera; family Cicadellidae; genus Homalodisca; species Homalodisca vitripennis. Next base: position 208,890,757 of record NC_060209.1, read on the forward strand.
TAGTACGGATATGGAATAAAAATGTATTAGGTGATTTGTTCTTCTTACTCGTATTAAACACTGTTCTAGACTGTACTACTCATAAGAATATAATGGAGAATAATTGCGTTAACATTTATTGGCTGAGTATAATCGAAGTAGGAAAACATTTAATTTCTGTCTAACCGCTCGGTACATTGAGGACAAACTGGCCTACGCACGAATCTGCATTGTTATGTACGAATATCGAGTTCAATAACGGGTCATATAGCACCATTGCATTTGCCTGAGCGTTATAAGAAAATGGTTATTTGAGTAAACATTACGGCAACGAGTAAATCAAAAAATGAAAAAATTTGTAATCAACTTGAGTTTTAACATATTTAACATGTGACATAGCAATGTATGTAGCGTCATGATCATAACGAAACGAGCTATAGAATTGAAATTTTGCTTGCAACTTTACGGAAGTCTGTTACGTAACACGTAGTTGGGGGAACTCTTTGTATTACGTAATACTGTAGCGTCGTGATCATAACGAATCGAGCTATAGAATTGAAATTTTGCTTGCAACTTTTGTGAAGCACGTTAAGAAACACGTAGTTTGGGGTACTCTTTGGATTACCTAATACTGTAGCGTCACGATCATAACGAATCGTGCTATAGAATTAAAATTTTGCTTTAACTTTAGGGAAGCGTGTTACGGAACACGTAGTTTGGGTATTCTTTGTATTACCTAATACTGTAGCGTCATGATCATAACGAATCGAGCTAGAATTGAAATTTTGCTTGCAACTTTAGGGAAGCCTGTTACGGAACACGTCGTTTGGGGTACTCTTTGCATTACCTAATACTGTAGCGTCATGATCATAACGAATCGTGCTATAGAATTAAAATTTTGCTTGTAACTTTAGGGAAGCCTGTTACGGAACACGTAGTTTGGGGTACTCTTTGTATTACCTAATACTGTAGCGTCATGATCATAACGAATCGTGCTATAGAATTAAAATTTTGCTTGTAACTTTGGGGAAGCCTGTTACGGAACACGTAGTTTGGGGTACTCTTTGTATTACCTAAAACTGTAGCGTCATGATCATAACAAATCGTGCTATAGAATTAAAATTTTGCTTGTAACTTTAGGGAAGCCTGTTACGGAACACGTAGTTTGGGGTACTCTTTGTATTACCTAATACTGTAGCGTCATGATCATAACGAATCGTGCTATAGAATTAAAATTTTGCTTGTAACTTTAGGGAAGCGTGTTACAGAACACGTAGTTTGGGGTACTCTTTGTATTACCTAATACTGTAGCGTCATGATGATAACGAATGAGCTAAAATTGAAATTTTGCTTGCAACTTTAGGGAAGCCTGTTACGGAACACGTCGTTTGGGGTACTCTTTGTATTACCTAATACTGTAGCGTCATGATGATAACGAATGAGCTAAAATTGAAATTTTGCTTGCAACTTTAGGGAAGCCTGTTACGGAACACGTAGTTTGGGGTACTCTTTGTATTACCTAATACTGTAGCGTCATGATCATAACAAATCAAGCTATAGAATAGAAATTTTGCTTGTAACTTTAGGGAAGCCTGTTACGGAACACGTAGTTTGGGGTACTCTTTGTATTACCTAATACTGTAGCGTCGTGATCATAACGAATCGAGCTATAGAATTGAAATTTTGCTTGCAACTTTTGTGAAGCACGTTAAGAAACACGTAGTTTGGGGTACTCTTTGGATTACCTAATACTGTAGCGTCACGATCATAACGAATCGTGCTATAGAATTAAAATTTTGCTTTAACTTTAGGGAAGCGTGTTACGGAACACGTAGTTTGGGTATTCTTTGTATTACCTAATACTGTAGCGTCATGATCATAACGAATCGAGCTAGAATTGAAATTTTGCTTGCAACTTTAGGGAAGCCTGTTACGGAACACGTCGTTTGGGGTACTCTTTGCATTACCTAATACTGTAGCGTCATGATCATAACGAATCGTGCTATAGAATTAAAATTTTGCTTGTAACTTTAGGGAAGCCTGTTACGGAACACGTAGTTTGGGGTACTCTTTGTATTACCTAATACTGTAGCGTCATGATCATAACGAATCGTGCTATAGAATTAAAATTTTGCTTGTAACTTTGGGGAAGCCTGTTACGGAACACGTAGTTTGGGGTACTCTTTGTATTACCTAAAACTGTAGCGTCATGATCATAACGAATCGAGCTATAGAATTGAAATTTTGCTTGCAACTTTAGGGAAGTCTGTTACGGAACACGTAGTTTGGGGGAACTCTTTGTATTACCTAATACTGTAGCGTCATGATCATAACGAATCGAGCTATAGAATTGAAATTTTGCTTGTAACTTTGGGAAGCACGTTTACGGAACACGTAGTTTGGGGTACTCTTTGTATTACCTAATACTGTAGCGTCATGATCATAACGAATCGTGCTATAGAATTAAAATTTTGCTTGTAACTTTAGGGAAGTCTGTTACGGAACACGTAGTTTGGGGGAACTCTTTGTATTACCTAATACTGTAGCGTCATGATCATAACGAATCGAGCTATAGAATTGAAATTTTGCTTGTAACTTTGTGAAGCACGTTAAGAAACACGTAGTTTGGGGTACTCTTTGGATTACCTAATACTGTAGCGTTCGTCATTACATATACTGTAGCGTCATGATCATAACGAATCGTGCTATAGAATTAAAATTTTGCTTGTAACTTTAGGGAAGCCTGTTACGGAACACGTAGTTTGGGGTACTCTTTGTATTACCTAATACTGTAGCGTCATGATCATAACGAATCGTGCTATAGAATTAAAATTTTGCTTGTAACTTTAGGGAAGCGTGTTACAGAACACGTAGTTTGGGGTACTCTTTGTATTACCTAATACTGTAGCGTCATGATGATAACGAATGAGCTAAAATTGAAATTTTGCTTGCAACTTTAGGGAAGCCTGTTACGGAACACGTCGTTTGGGGTACTCTTTGTATTACCTAATACTGTAGCGTCATGATGATAACGAATGAGCTAAAATTGAAATTTTGCTTGCAACTTTAGGGAAGCCTGTTACGGAACACGTAGTTTGGGGTACTCTTTGTATTACCTAATACTGTAGCGTCATGATCATAACAAATCAAGCTATAGAATAGAAATTTTGCTTGTAACTTTAGGGAAGCCTGTTACGGAACACGTAGTTTGGGGTACTCTTTGTATTACCTAATACTGTAGCGTCATGATCATAACGAATCGTGCTATAGAATTAAAATTTTGCTTGTAACTTTAGGGAAGCCTGTTACAGAACACGTAGTTTGGGGTACTCTTTGTATTACCTAACACTGTGGCGTCATGATCATAACGAATCGAGCTAGAATTGAAATTTTGCTTGCAACTTTAAGGAAGCCTGTTACGGAACACGTCGTTTGGGGTACTCTTTGTATTACCTAATACTGTAGCGTCATGATGATAACGAATGAGCTAGAATTAAAATTTTGATTGCAACTTTAGGGAAGCCTGTTACGGAACACGTAGTTTGGGGAACTCTTTGTATTACCTAATACTGTAGCGTCATGATTATAACAAATCGAGCTATAGAATTGAAATTTTGCTTGTAACTTTACTGAAGCCTGTTACAGAACACGTAGTTTGGGGTACTCTTTGTATTACCTAATACTGTAGCGTCATGATCATAACGAATCGTGCTATAGAATTAAAATTTTGCTTGTAACTTTAGGGAAGCCTGTTACGGAACACGTAGTTTGGGGTGCTCTTTGTATTACCTAATACTGTAGCGTCATGATCATAACAAATCGAGCTATAGAATTGAAATTTTGCTTGTAACTTTAGGGAAGCCTGTTACGGAACACGTAGTTTGGGGTGCTCTTTGTATTACCTAATACTGTAGCGTCATGATCATAACAAATCGAGCTATAGAATTAAAATTTTGCTTGTAACTTTAGGGAAGCCTGTTACGGAACACGTAGTTTGGGGTACTCTTTGTATTACCTAATACTGTAGCGTCATGATCATAACGAATCGTGCTATAGAATTAAAATTTTGCTTGTAACTTTAGGGAAGCCTGTTACGGAACACGTAGTTTGGGGTACTCTTTGTATTACCTAATACTGTAGCGTCATGATCATAACGAATCGTGCTATAGAATTAAAATTTTGCTTGTAACTTTAGGGAAGCCTGTTACGGAACACGTAGTTTGGGGTACTCTTTGCATTACCTAATACTGTAGCGTCATGATCATAACGAATCGTGCTATAGAATTAAAATTTTGCTTGTAACTTTAGGGAAGCCTGTTACGGAACACGTAGTTTGGGGTACTCTTTGTATTACCTAATACTGTAGCGTCATGATCATAACGAATCGTGCTATAGAATTAAAATTTTGCTTGTAACTTTGGGGAAGCCTGTTACGGAACACGTAGTTTGGGGTACTCTTTGTATTACCTAAAAGCTGTAGCGTCATGATCATAACAAATCGTGCTATAGAATTAAAATTTTGCTTGTAACTTTAGGGAAGCCTGTTACGGAACACGTAGTTTGGGGTACTCTTTGTATTACCTAATACTGTAGCGTCATGATCATAACGAATCGTGCTATAGAATTAAAATTTTGCTAGTAACTTTAGGGAAGCCTGTTACGGAACACGTAGTTTGGGGTATTCTTTGTATTACCTAATACTGTAGCGTCATGATCATAATGAATCGAGCTAGAATTGAAATTTTGCTTGCAACTTTAGGGAAGCCTGTTACGGAACACGTCGTTTGGGGTACTCTTTGTATTACCTAATACTGTAGCGTCATGATGATAACGAATGAGCTAGAATTGAAATTTTGCTTGCAACTTTAGGGAAGCCTATTACGGAACACGTAGTTTGGGGTACTCTTTGTATTACCTAATACTGTAGCGTCATGATCATAACAAATCGAGCTATAGAATTGAAATTTTGCTTGTAACTTTAGGGAAGCCTGTTACGGAACACGTAGTTTGAGGTACTCTTTGTATTACCTAATACTGTAGCGTCATGATCATAACGAATCGTGCTATAGAATTAAAATTTTGCTTGTAACTTTAGGGAAGCCTGTTAGGAGTTCTAAGGTTGGCCCATTGTGGGATTTTATATCCCCATTTGATCATCAGCTTTCAGAAGAAATACATTAGAATCATTTGCAAATTGAAACCAAGAGAGCCGTCCTGCGATGCTTTCAGGGAGCATGGCTTCTGACTTTACCCTGCCTCTATATCTTGGATGTGTAGCTCTGTATTGCCGATTCCGATGTGAGTTGATGCGGGGCAGAGACGTCCACTGAGAGGTATGATACTAGAGGTAGAGAGAGCTACGGATATAACATCGTAGAACATCGGTATTAGAACAACTTCCTTCACAAGCTGGTGTCAGCTAATAATCTCCCTGAGAGCATTAAAAATTGTCAACGACCAAACACTGGTTAAAGCTCGATTAAATTTTACTCTGTAGAGGTGTTCACGTTACGCCGCCTGGACCACTAATTTTCGTAACTTAGTACCGACACTGAAGCCATGTGTGAACGATAGAGAGAATTTAATTTAATGTATGTATGCGTACAATAAATGAATCTTCGAATAGTAAACTGCAGCATTTCAGCATTATTTATGCGTTGCAATGCAATGTCAAATTATTTGAAAGCAATACAAATACAATTATTGTGCAGTTATTTCTCTATCTGCATATTTTAATACCACATCGGTGGAAAGGTTAAAATTGAAAAATTTTGATCCTTATGAATTAATTTTAAAATAGTAAAACCCTCGATAGCATTCTGAAAAAGGAATTATCCGTATCTACCTTAATCAGTTGATATGAACTCAATCTAACAATCATTATTAACAAAAACAAAACATTGTTAACATATGTTATAAAGGCTAAATTATCACAGCATACTAGACAGACTGCCCGTACCATATTCCATATAAACATCCAGAGAACGTACAAAATGTGGCAAATGCGATGAAAATGGCTGCCGAGGCAATTCAAATTATGCGGCAGCAACAGTTTAGCTATGATATATGCCGTTCCGCTCCCGTATTTCACTTCCAACGCGGATTCTGCAACTTACTTTTATCGTTCATAGCAAATAACGCCCTTCCCACTGGCTTCATTTCAATTATCATATAAAATGCTTAAGAAAGAATATGAGGACATATGAGACACAATACAAAACTTGAGTAGTTGGCTGAGCGTTAGCGAGGTATATCACTCGATGGACCGGACAAATTTATTTTCTGACTGCCTGAGGAATGTATAAATTCCACAGTTATTCAGTTTATTTGTATGTGGAGAGTTCGACGATGAGACATGTCACTCCATAAGATTAGGCGAATATTTTTATGTCGGTCTTATGGGTAATTATGGTGGCAATGATACACCATATAATAAGAGCATTTGGGACATTTAAAACGTAAAATTTGGTGAATTGGATGGTAGGATTACAATCTATCGCGACCTTTGATACATTGTTCAGTTAATCAGTTTATTTGTATGTGGACAAGACAGATGATGGCGCGCGTCCTTCCTTGGGTCTGAGCATTACCAAAGGTGTTATCTCGAGTACGACATCATCTGTAGACTTTAAAGTTTAGATAATACTTCATTTCTACATAAAGAAGAATTAGTTCGTGAAGGTGCGTGTCTAATCCTGAGATGTGAATGAGCGTAATTGAAGTCTATCGCTCAGTATGCCGGCAGATTTCCTATTGAGAAGAATTAGTTTCATGAAGGTGCATGTCTAACACTGAGATGTGACTGAGCGTAATAGAAGTCTATCCCTCAGTATGCCGGCAGATTTTCTCTTGAGAAGAATTAGTTTCATGAAGGTGCATGTCTAACACTGAGATGTGACTGAGCGTAATTGAAGTCTATCGCTCAGTATGCCGGCAGATTTCCTCTTGAAAAGAATTAGTTCCATGAAGGTGCATGTCTAACACTGAGATGTGACTGAGCGTAATTGAAGTCTATCCCTCAGTATGCCGGCAGATTTCCTCTCTTGAAAAGAATTAGTTCCATGAAGGTGCATGTCTAACACTGAGATGTGACTGAGCGTAATTGAAGTCTATCGCTCAGTATGCCGGCAGATTTCCTCTTGAAAAGAATTAGTTCCATGAAGGTGCATGTCTAACACTGAGATGTGACTGAGCGTAATTGAAGTCTATCGCTCAGTATGCCGGCAGATTTCCTCTTGAAAAGAATTAGTTCCATGAAGGTGCATGTCTAACACTGAGATGTGACTGAGCGTAATTGAAGTCTATCCCTCAGTATGCCGGCAGATTTTCTCTTGAGAAGAATTAGTTTCATGAAGGTGCATGTCTAACACTGAGATGTGACTGAGCGTAATTGAAGTCTATCGCTCAGTATGCCGGCAGATTTCCTCTTGAAAAGAATTAGTTCCATGAACGTACATGTCTAACACTGAGATGACTGAGCGTAATTGAAGTCTATCGCTGAGTATGCCGGCAGATTTTCTCTTGAGAAGAATTAGTTTCATGAAGGTGCATGTCTAACACTGAGATGTGACTGAGCGTAATTGAAGTCTATCGCTCAGTATGCCGGCACATTTCCTCTTGAAAAGAATTAGTTCCATGAACGTACATGTCTAACACTGAGATGACTGAGCGTAATTGAAGTCTATCGCTCAGTATGCCGGCAGATTTCCTATTGAGAAGAATTAGTTCCATGAAGGTGCATGTCTACCCCTGAGATGTGACTGAGCGTAATTGAAGTCTATCGCTCAGTATGCCGGCAGATTTCCTCTTGAAAAGAATTAGTTCCATGAACGTACATGTCTAACACTGAGATGACTGAGCGTAATTGAAGTCTATCGCTCAGTATGCCGGCAGATTTTCTCTTGAGAAGAATTAGTTCCATGAAGGTGCATGTCTACCCCTGAGATGTGACTGAGCGTAATTGAAGTCTATCGCTCAGTATGCAAGCAGTTTTTCTTTTCTTTCTCCTTGAGGGCTGTAAACATCTATTGTCTGTCAAATCCTACCCCTTTTCATGCCAAACGTTTATCAGAAAATGAAATTTGTCTTGTTTAAGTATAAAGGATACATCTACGAAGATTACTTAAGCTAGACTCTGCTCAGCGAGAATTTCCTTATGGTAATAGGCTACATTCCAAAATCAAAATGTATCAATGTCAGGTGATTACAATTCTCCCGAATGGAAGGGGTGGACAAGTTCAGTTAACGCGGAAGAGAAAGGTGAATGAGTCCTATACTGGCAGTAACGGAACCAATTTGCAGTAAGTCTTGCGCGCTTCAAGGATACCCCGCCGCGCCTTCCTGCGTCATCCGCCCATCCCGGGATTCTGTACCGTCATCGTTTGGTAACTCATGTCAGTAACCTCCACTATTGTAAGGCTAAGGTAAAGAAAAATTAGTTTTAAAGGATAACAGGATTTCCGAAATTTGATATCGTTATATATTACAAAAGATTTTACAAAACGTTTCGAGGAATAGAAATCTATCCTCCTCGTCAGGTGGGTGGGGAGGTATTAGAACATACAAATATAAAGAACAAAAAGAAGAATAAAAGGAAAAGTTAAGGGTCCAAACGTACCCAAAAGCTGCTTATTACCCAGTTCAGACGTTGTCACTGAAGAGAATGTGAGTCCCGAGTACAAGTCACTAGTACTAGAATCACAATCACACATCACACCAGCAACCTCGAAACGTTGGGTTATACTTTTTGTTACATATAACGATTGCAGATGTCCAAAATCATGTTATCCTTTCAAACCTTCTATCCTCAATAACATACTTTACAAAAAAAAAATTAGTATGTTAATCCTGACATAAATAGATTTTCGCAGACAAAGATTTCTCTTCAGACATAGATCTAATAGTTCTTAAAATATTACTAGACTTCATACAAATAGAGTATTAGTTTACATACAATTATAGGGGTTAAATAAATTCACAACTAGGCCTGGTCGTGTTGGGTTATCTTTACTGAAGCGTTTGTGTAACACACCTGCCTGCATCTGACACATAACGTGTGCATCTGAGCCTTATCTTAGGCCTTAGCCCAGCTATTGTCTTCTTTAGTAGGCCTCTTGTTTATGTTGCTCACTGTTCCTTAACATTCGATCTTTGAGAAAATGTAACTTTAGCGACGCGATGATGTATTAATTAGTTTCATATTTTAGTTACTGAAGATATCAGTAGTTCACTCACTCCAGCCTGTAACCAGCTGGTAAAACGTCGTTAGTGGATGTTATACAACGAATCCGGTGATACAGTTAATATTATGTTGTTTAATGGATGTTATACCACAAATCAGGTGAAACGGTTCATACTAAGTTGTTTAGTGGATATTATACAATCAAATCAGGTGATACAGTTGGTATTAAGTTGTTTAGTGGATGTTATACAATCAAATCAGGTGATACAGTTGGTATTAAGTTGGTTAGTGGATGTTATACAACAAATCAGGTGATACAGTTGGTATTAAGTTGGTTAGTGGATGTTATACAACAAATCAGGTGAAACTGTTCATATTAAGTTGCTTAGTGGATATTATACAATCAAATCAGGTGATACAGTTGGTATTAAGTTGGTTAGTGGATGTTATACAACAAATCAGGTGAAACGGTTCATACTAAGTTGTTTAGTGGATATTATACAATCAAATCAGGTGATACAGTTGGTATTAAGTTGTTTAGTGGATGTTATACAATCAAATCAGGTGATAAGTTGGTATTAAGTTGGTTAGTGGATGTTATACAACAAATCAGGTGAAACGGTTCATACTAAGTTGTTTAGTGGATGTTATACAACGAATCCGGTGATACAGTTAATATTATGTGGTTTAATGGATGTTATACAACAAATCAGGTGAAACGGTTCATACTAAGTTGTTTAGTGGATATTATACAATCAAATCAGGTGATACAGTTGGTATTAAGTTGTTTTAGTGGATGTTATACAATCAAATCAGGTGAAACGGTTCATACTAAGTTGTTTAGTTGATGTTATACAATCAATCAGGTGATACTGTTTGTATTAAGTTGGTTAGTGGATGGTATACAACTAATTAGGTGATACAGGTAAAATTGTAGGTTTAGTGGATTATAAATAAATGCCTGAGCAATAAGTGTTTTTTGTTAAACTACGGTTTCATAAAAAAAACTTCCATAATGTTACTATTGGAACTTTGGAAGCCCGTGGGACATTGACCAATTGTCGGATATATTTGATATCTACAAAAGACAGATCTAGAATACAAGAACTCTCAGTTGGGACCAACAATACATTAGATCAATATTAAATCTTGTTTATCATTTTATAGACAAGATTTATTCACAGTAATAACAAATTCCCTGTGTTAAATTATTTATCATGAGTTATGATTTACATCTCTTCTGAGGTTCACCATCCATTCAAATAAAAATGCAGTAGAAAAGTGATAATTTGAAAGCCTAACACGTTTTATAACTTCAAAATTCAAAATTCTTAATAACTGAAGAAACTCCTCCAAGTAAGGTAGTCAAATTTCACACCAAAGTTACGCAAAAACCTCATGAATTATTGACGACTTCTTGAGTTGTTTCTTGTGCATAAATTTACACTTCGGATAAAGTTGATGGAGGCGGATTAGTTTAACTAATGTAAATATATGTTGATTATTTTTTCCATAAATAAACTGCTGTTAATTGAATGAAGCATTTAGCACCTTGTAACACTGTAAACTAAAATGTATAAACAAAAGTTTACACAAGGATTACAAGTTACTTGCAGTTTCGTCTTTACTCTCTATGGTGTGATTCATATCTTTTCTTTAGTCTTTCCAATGCTCTCATTGGCAGAGCGTTAGCGAAGCCTTTCTCTCGAGGAACTGAAAAATTTCATTTCTGTCTGCCTGCTAGTCTGTCCACAGCATATCTCAAAAACAAACTTACCTATAAACTTATATTTTTGCATGGATATACATGGATAGACACACCGACATTGCCTATAGATGCTTTCGAAGACCGGATGGTTCACTGGAAACTAATAAAAGAAAAAATGTGCCCCATATAAACTTGCACTACTTTTCAACTGTGACTAAGTATATTTAAAAAAAACACGCACACCTAATCTAGACTTCTTACCACCTTATCTTGAGGAAGTAAGAGAGATCATTAAATCATTAGATACAGACAAAACCCCTGGAGAAGATGGGATCATTGCCCAACTCTCGAAACTACATTATGACAATCTTCTACAAGGAATCCACGACATGATAACATAAATCTGGAGGACAACACAATTCCCTCCGAATGGAAGTATATTATCCAATCACAGCACAATAAACTTATGACTAACTAACCCACCTGCAAAAGTAAAGTTCATGGAAGAAGTGTCCGAACCACTGTAAATGATCACACGTACGTGCAGCAGAAACAATAACAATTCATGGTTAGACCAAATTAAAGTTACTGTAACACAAGAACGAAAGATACTCGTAATGAAATTTTTTACCAGTTAAAAGGAATATATTGTGGATTTAACGCATTTTATAGGAAAGTATTTTTTTATTCAATTTAAATAAAAACACCGTAAATCCCAATATAGAAGTAATACGTTAATTAGGTTGCTGTTTTTATGACGCAAGGATTTCAATATTCCTTATAAGTTAAAATACATTTATGATAAATTATATCAGTTTTATCTATAAATAGAAATCTATAAATCGCAACATAATTGCACAATCACCTTTGTGGCTA